>NC_081544.1:17355740-17379766 GCF_901000735.1 Corylus avellana | reverse complement strand
ATTAGTAATTCTTCTCCTCATAAAACAATTTTTGAGAAGAGGAGTGAGCAGATCAGTATATATGAGATGTAATTAGACATTGTGTCAAGACCAGTAGTAATTCTTCTTCTTGGAAAACAGTTTTTGAGAGAAGGAGGGAGCAGATCCTCCTCCTCTCCCTTTTCTCTTCTACTCTATGCTCTTATCTTCTCCCTCTCCTTTTACCTTTTTTTTTTTTATTATTTATTTATTCATTTTTTTTATTTTATGTTTGTAGGTGTTCTTCGACCAGATTAGAAACTTCAACCTCTTCGTTATGCGTTTGTCCACCTTCCACCGTGTAGTGCTGTTCATCTCTTCTCCTGCCGCTGTTGCTGCTTGCTGGTTATTTGTTTATGTTTTTTGTTTTGAATAGAGATTTTTTCTCTAAAGATCTACCAAACTATCCTCATGAGCGAGAATGAATAATTATGTGTGAGGAGTTATTACTCACGGCCTTGATAGTTTCGGTGTAAGGGATTATCTCTTATGGCCGGTTTAGATAAATTTTTTTAAGAAATTTAGCTACCTATATCTTAGATCTAGTTTGCATAAAGCAGATTTATTCTTTAACTATATTTGTATATGGATTAGCGGAAGATTGAAGTTATAGATAATACTTGATTGTAAAAATTTTTGTTTGTATTTATGACTTTGTAACCTCATAGCATGTGGCTATAATTTTGCAGAACTTTATGCTTTATACTGTAAGAGCTTTATGTTCTGTTTTATAAGAGCTTTATACTCGTGATCTTTAATCTATAAAATCCTCTTAATGGGAAACAACATGGAAAAAAGAACCACAGCCTAACAGTACATAAAGCCAAAAAAAAAAAAAAAAAAAAAAAAAAAAAACTATGAGTGAAGCCTATTGATTGTTTATCCGAAGGAGAGAAATCTTATTAGAGATATGATGAAGAAGTCTTGTAACATGACAAAGACTTGTCTTAGAAAGTGTTGTAGTTGAGTATATCGGTCGATTTGGAATTACAATTTTAAAAAATATGATTTAAAAATAATGATTTGTCCTTTAAAAATTATAGTTTAGTCTTTAAAATTATGCGTTTACAAAAAATCACCTCCTTATCTGTGATTTGAATACATAAATTTCTGCATTTTCAAATTACAATTTTTTTAAAACGCAATCCCAAACAACTAATTTTTTACGATTTTGTTTAAAATCATACTTTTTATCTATGAAATCGTAATGTCAAACGCGCCCTAAACTTCAAAAACTGTTAATAGACAAAATTGTTATGTTTATGTCAAGCTAAAAATAAATCAAAAAAGCAACAATGTAATTGTTCGAAAAAGTGTTTCAACTTTCAAGCAACAAAAGGTATGCCAGCACCCACCGCTTCTGCAAAACAGTGGGTGCTGGCATACCTTTTGGAAAGATGGGAGCAAATTTATTATTTTAAAATTAATTAATTTTTTATTAAAAAATTAGAGTCGCATGTAGTCCCCCTCAATGTAGGAGAGGGGGTGCAGCCATGCAGGCCCAATAATAACCACCCCTATTCTAGTTCAGAATAATCCCCGGAGAAAGTCCAAGTCGATGAGCTTAGAGTGTGTAGGCCCATTAGTAAAGCCAATGTAAAATAAATTAAATAAATTATAACCCACTAAACTTGTGTTATAAACTTATTTTTTTTAAATTTCTTTAAAATAAGTAATGCTACAAGTTGTGTCTTTTCAAGAATGATGTGACTCTTAAAATCACAATTGAATTTATGATTGTTCATTATTAGATTTTTTTATCAAATGGTGATTTTAAAAACCACCTTATTTTTAGAGAGACACAAAAGTGACACAATAAAGACTTCTAGAATTACTCATTTAAAACAGTAAATAGCAAAATGTTAAGCGTACTGTGCTTTGTAAAAAGGTCATGAAAATAAGATTTTAGGGAAAAGTCCATTTAACTCCCTCAAAATACCACTACAATGACAATCTACTCCCTAAACTATCAATTGCAACAATTTACCCCATAAACTGCCAAAACAATGACAATATACCCCCAATTTTTTTAAAATAACGAAATTACCCTTACTAAAATAAAAATAAAAAATACTAAATTTTAATTTTTTTTTTTCAAATTTTTAAGGGTATTTTTGTCTTATTGAAAATTCTATAGGGTTAATTTCGTCATTTTGCTAGCATTTGGGTGTTCATTGTCATTGTTTTGGTAGTTTATAGGGTAAATTGTCATAATTGATAGTTTGGGGGGTAAATTATCATTGGAATGGTAGTTTGAGGGGGTTAAGTGGACTTTACCCAAAATTTTAAGAGCATGAACCATGTGTAATCTTCCCCAAGCTTACCAAATTGGAATAGTTTTAGAAATTTGTCATTAAGAAATAATTTGAAATATAGTCTTGGAGTTAACACCTTCCAAAATTTCATCAAGCTATAACTTTAAAAATGAATACATGCTATAAAATACAGCATATATAAAATATGCTGGCATAGTTATCTTTGAACTCTTTTAGAATTCAAACGAAAGGCTTAACAAGGAAACTTCATCAATTTCAAAAATTAAACTTTTAATATTTATCATGCACCTAGCCCATATTGATTCTTCCTTCAAAGGGTAAAACCAATTATAATTGCATTACCAGCATATTACCAAACCTTTTTCGTTATCATGGAGAAAATCTTGTGAGAGAAAATTTTCCTAAATCATCTTGATCATAGGTAATCTTTTCATTAGAGTTTCTAGGGAACGTTTGAGATTGCGATTTCGCAAGAATAATCTGCGTTTTTAAAAAATATCGCAAAACCTAAGGCGTTTGACATTATGATTTAAAAGGCACTAATATCAAATAGGAAAAGAAATATGCAATTTCTATAAGTAGACTAGACAGTGCTATTTGAAAAAGCTCAAATTTAAACCAAAATCACGATTTCACATAACACATATTTGATAAAAAAACAAAAAGTATTCTTTAACATATTTGATTAAAAAGTAACGATTCCAAAAACGCAATTTTAAAAAATGTGTTTATTAAAACTACAATCCCAAACGGACCCTTAGTCATATATATCACCGGTTATCCCTCGCCTATCCTCCAATGCCTATGTGGCTTAGTCACTCATAACATTTGGTGAAATGAGATTGAATTTTTGGTTTAAGGACCACTCCACATAGCTCGGGAGAAATGGGAGAGAAGTAGGGGATACCGTGCTGAATAGAATTATGTACTCTTAGTCCATAGAGGCAAGTTATCACATGCATACTCACATAATACAAACAAAATTTTAGATTTTATGAGTTTTTATCAAACCCTTCTTTTAATTGTATGACTCTAGCTAGCTTTAATTGTTTTATTTTATTTTATTTTTTTTCAAAATTATATCCTAGAGTTACGAGTAATGCTAGAAGTCACTTTTAAGTTCTTCTAGTGGCACTCTAAAAATGATATGGCTTCTAAAATTATCATTGGGATAAGATTGATTATTATTGAATTTTGATCAAGTTGTGATTTTAGAAGTCACATCATTTCTGGAGTGAAACAAGAGTGACTTCTAAAACTACTCTAAAGTCACACCTCCTTCCAAAAAGAGCATATTATTACCCACAACATTACCAACAAACATTATGCAAAATTCATGTCATCTATATGATTGAAGTATCACTTAAAACAATGATTTTCATTCATTAGCAAGCTTAAAACAACAAATTCCATCTTCACAATGAATTGGAATTCCAAAGTCTAACCACTTACAAAAGATAGGTTTAAGCATCACAAGTTCAATTTAATGTAAAATGAACTAACACATAACTATGAGGCTTCAAATTATCTCTAATGTGCAATGACTCAATACCTGAAAGTTCACTGGGATTCCATAGGAATGAATAACCAATGCATAACTTTCTTTTCTTTCTTTTTGGTAAAGCTGTGCAATGCTTAGTCGTTCCTTTAAGTTTTCTAATTGACCCAGGTAACAAATGTTAAGCTAATGAGCTAATGATTCTCAAACCAGATGGTTTTAGGACATTAGGTGTAAGAACACCCCTATGAGCTTACCAATTCAAGTAAAAAAGGCTCCGAAACCAAACTAGCCATAACTTCAACCAAATCAAAATTATCACCTTTTGACGTAAACACTTAGTGCTTAATGAGGCAAGAGATCCAATTACTCAGTGAAAATCTCACAATGATCAACTTTTTCTTTTTCTTTTTTTATTTATGCCAAAGTATCCATCCAACAAGTCTCCTAGCTTCACCCAAGACATTCAAAACATACACAATCAGATTCACATGTCATACCTCACAATTTATGTGTTAATGTACTTGTGGCAATTAAAATCAAAACAAGTGAATTCTCAAATGTCAAAAGTAAGTAACAAGACTTAGAATTCTAGCCATCAGATCATGTATTCAACATTTTAAGCTTACCAAAGAAATTCAAATCATAGTTTCTAGATCAACCAAAATCTCAAGAATAACATGAACATGCATTTTTAAAAAATAAAAAATTTAAAATTTTGGACAAAGTGTGTGTGTGTCCCATACCCCCAAACTTGAATTCTACATTGTCCTCAATGTGCAGAAAAAATGGAATGATCATACTAGGGAGATGAGAAAACTGGTTGGAATAGGTATGGCTCATAGCATACCCTCAAACTTGAATGCAAGAACACTTGTCCCTAAAACAAATAAGTGATACTCCAACCAAATACCGGTCAAGTGCAACACATTGTTGTAAACATATAATCAATGAATGAGAATGGAACAACAATGGAAAATATAAAACCTGGAAGGAGATCATGTACCCTAGTCTGATGGAGGACTCGAGTGCATAGGGTCTTATGCTCGAACCTATGAAGCTAACTCATTTAGTCAATATATATGGGATTCGCCAAGCCAATGGAATCCTCATCCTTGATGCGCTCAGTACTCTCTGACCCTTAAGTTTAAATTTGAAGCACCAATCTTTTCTTCTCTTGGACCAAAGAGAATGTATTTTACCTATAGATAGGTAATTCTTAATGTCCGAAGATCGGCGTAGATCATTCTGAGTATTCTCAAACAGTTTCTCATCCGGAAGGGAATCATGAACTGGAATAACATAAGGACAATACTCAGGGAGTTTTTCTACCTTGATGGCCTCAATTTGCTTCTCTAATAGCCCTAACAAACTATTTTCCTGGCCTAGTGGTGTCTCGGGAATAGGAGTTAATGTTGAAGAAGCTTCAGTGCTCACTTACTTGCCTTTTTCCCAGTATAAATCATGTGGGGCCTCAATTTGCTCCTCTTCCCTCTCTTGCATGTGATTTTCGACCACTTTTTCACTCCTCAGTATGGTGATAGCTTGCTCAAAATAGAAAGTACTCTCATCCTCCATGTAATGTCCATAAAGATTGGCCACCGACTGACTTTGAAGCTCTTCTTCTTCTTCTTTGAGGATATCGGTTATTTGTTTGAGGTGAGCCTCTATCCTGCCAAATGATTGCAAGTGATAATTCACCCTCTCTTGCTGAGAGTTTACCATTTGATTATTCTCACATAACCTTGTCTTTAAAGTCAAATACCGACAGAAGAGATGGCCCTTCTTGGTATTGTTGAAGCCAAAAAATGGGAGATGGTTCTTCTTGGTAAGCTTCTATCTTAGTGATGGATTGCAGCAGTTGATTATTGGCCTCAAATTTGCTTAGAATAGCTGATACCCTTTCTTCAAAGTTAGAACTCTTCGAAGGAGGTGGCTTGGCCTAATACTGTTGTTGTGGAGCTACTTGAGGGGAATATGATTGATCATAGAACTCCGGATATGTTTGTTGGAGCAGTTCTTGCAATGTTGGAGCATGATTTTCTAAAGCTTGAGCTTGCCACGAGAGATGAGACTGGTGGCTCCATGTGGGGTTATAGGAATCAAAATAGTAGTCATTCCTCGGTCTAGAGAACGATGTGTTCATATTCTCAAAAGAAAAGTTAGAAAATTGTCTGGTTGAAGGACAATCTCTAACATGGTGGTAAGGATTATAGCAATATGAACATGGTCCATGGGGTGTTGGAATGTCTCCCCACATGAGTAAAACAACAAAAAGAAAATCATAAAACAAAAGGAAAATAAAAAGAAAAAGAAAAAATTACAACCGGCCTGAGGATGCAGCCTTGGAGTGCTACTGTCTAGATGTGCGCTCGAACGCTGTGGTGCACTCGATTCCTTCTAGATGGGCGCTCGAGTGTATTGTCTAAAAAAAAAAATTAAATAGAATTATGTTGTTGCCTGTGCCCTCGATTGCACTGGCATGTGCTATCGATCGCACTAGTGCGCTCGAGCACATCGCTGCAGAACATAAACGTTAAAACACAAAAAGAGATTAAAAATAAAAAATAGAAAACAAAAACTTCATGGAAAAAAATTCTAAACAAAATTTAACACAATCCCCGGCATCGGCGCCAAAAACTTGTGCTGACAATTACTCACCTAAATTAATAGGCAAATAATTGTTTTGTTTTACTCGCAAGTGTACAAGATCAAAACGATAGTATATTAGGCAAATATGAGATCATTCCCATGAGGATTGATGAAATTATGCTTAGAATGATTTTCCTAATTAATTAACTAAATGTCACAAATTGAAAGATTGATTTGAAATAATAAGAAAGAAAGGGTTAGAATTTTGATATCTACCACTAATCAGACTCAACTAAGATAAATAATATGCCAATGCTACAATTATACCGGTATACTTAATGCTTGCCAACCTAAGGGCATGGTATCTACTCCTTAAGCTATTGATCTCCCTAAGCAATGAATTGAACCGACTTGATTAGAACCAAGCGTCCAACCTAGAAACTAAGTCCTAGCAACTATCTAGCTATACTCTGGTGTGATCATTGCCTAGGCTTCCTTTCCTTTTATCCTATAGTCCTTCAGAGCATAAGGCTCTGATACTAACTGTAACGACCCCAATAGAAAAATCAATTAACTAGTAGTTAACCCTATGGTTCGTCTCCCAGCTCTATCCTTCACGGGACAAGACTTAGGGATCATAACATCTCCTATAAGAGAGACTTCAACAGAAGAATTTTAAACTATAGGAATGAAGAGCAGTAACTAAAACAATCACACATTCATTCACCAGAGTAAACATAATAACCTCATCACATAAATACGTCATCAAATGTATCGGACAACAGACCGTTATAACATATTACAACCATAAGATAATTGTCTTACAAAAAGATAAAAGATCAAATCATAAGTTTGAGTAATGCCAAAGAGATGACAATCTCGATCATTGCCTCATGTGTGGTTCCTCCTTCATCCCATATGGAAGTCAGCCAAATAGTGTCCATGTCTTCAAAAATAACTCGGATTAGGTCCTGAGCAATCACCCAAGTCGAGTTCGTAGGCAACTTCTTCTAGGCTAGCTAAACTGCGCAATTATTCATAATGAAGGGGAAACCATAAAAAAAAAAAAGGGGAAAATACAAAGACTTAGTGAATATTAATGCTCATAATACCTATGACATTTCAGTGATGAACTTCATTTGATAAAGAATGCAACATTTTAGTCATGACAAATATTCATGGATGATATAGAAATATAATACATGCTTATAATCATGAGTAACTATGATAATTCAACAGTATGGTCTACCCGAGATATTACCTATTTTTAGAAGGGTTGGCACTGTCCCGAGGGATCTGTAATACAATGTCGGTGCCCCGACCATTGTACACAACCATCCAGCTTGATCGAGTCCAACCTCGGGTGACCCACTCTACTAATGATGTACGTCCAGTAGTGACCGCCCGTTAAGGTTGTGCCAATCACGAAATAACCATTGGATCCAAGGCTCATATATCACACACACACTTCACCATAAAGTTAACATGGATAGTAAGCCCATGGCCATTATCTCACACATATTGGTGTACCATGTCATACGATCCAATTAATCTTGTCCGTATTTTCCATGCATGCTTTTACAAGTCTCAATGTCATTATCTTGTTAAATAGCACATTTTCACACAAAGCTAGAGTTCATGTGCAACAAAGTGAATATTGTGAGAGGTGTAAATATGCATGTTTTAGTACACAAAATAATCGTGCATTGCAGGAAAATGTATGGCGAGCATTATGTGAGTTAAAACTCACCTAGGTCGAGTAGGTTCTCCGAGTATCCTTCCAAGGGTTCTAGGCTCTCCAAACCTGTTGAAATCCTCCCATAAGTCCTAAGACCACTAAAACAATCCTAGACTTGAAAACAAGGGTCATTGGGTGCTTGGCCGAAAAGGCCATTCCCTTAATGACCTTGGGCAAGCGCTCGACCTAGGGACACACATTCGTCTAATGAGGTTTAGGTAGAACCTCATTTTGACCCACTTGCTTCCCGAGCGTTCCTCCAGCTAATCCTAAGGCCAAAAAGGGTTTCTAGCAATTCTAACCAACATGATGCCTTCTAATAACATGATTATGTCTAATGGTAAAAACGACTAAACAGGTGAAAGCTTACAATAACCTACTCAACAAGAACCAAGCTAATAACTCAATGAAAAGGGTAATGGTTACCTTCACATGCAAGTAACGCCTGCTTCCTCACCAAAAGGTCACACCACCTCACAACACTCACAAAAACAATCCAACAAGGTTTCCCCAAGGTTTCTGCAGCTGAAAAATCGAATGGGTGTTGGGTGGTATTTATCGGGGAAAAGGTTTGAGGGCAAAATGGTGAGTAACAGGAAAGGATCGAGAGCTCGTAGTACTACAGGGGTGAGCGCTCATATACTGTAGGTCAGAGGGGTCAGAGTTGCAGGTGGCACATGTGGGTAAAAACTAGCTGTCCAAAAAAGTCAATGAGTGCTCGTCCTGGTCCCCACACAAGCGCTTGTGTACGGTTGACAGGCGAGCACTCGTGTGTGGTCCCCCACACGAGCGTTCCTCTACTGTAGCTCTGAAATACAAAAATGCCAAAAATGCCCCTCTAGATGTCTCTAGTGACCCAAAGTCCAATTAATCCCCCAATTAAGTTGTCCTAAGCCTAATTAATTTATTTGGGTCATTACATTCCTGCTCTCATAGGTTATGAGAGATCCCACCAATTCATCAACATCCAATGATTCCACAACCTTGCTTTCCTCAACAGTAGTTATTTTAGGATCAAAACGAGAATGTAGTGACCGGAGAATTGTTTCAATCACTTTAACTTCATAAATTCTCTCACCAAGTCCTCACATGGAGTTCACAATCTCACTCAAATTGGTGTAAAATTCACCAAATGTTTCATCTTTCTTCATGCTCACAATCTCAAACCAAGATGTCAACATTTGAAGTTTGGCCTTCCTCACTCCTTTAGATCCTTCATGGGTCTTCTCATGAATATCCCAAGCCTCTTTTGAGGTCTCACAAAAAGTAATCTGTCGAAACTGATCGGATGATACGCAATTGAAAATGCAACTTAACCCCCAATTATTCCTATTGCTGTTCACCGTATCTTCCTTACTCTATTTTTCAAAGTCACCATCTCGTTTATCAAATCCCTTTTCAACCATGAGCCATATATTGTCATTAAGCCCTTTCAAGTAGGCTTTCATACGAACCTTCCAATGAGCATAATCATTCCCATTGAAAATGGGAGGAGCATGGAGAAAAGATGTATTTGGCTCCATAACAAAGAGGTCAACAAACATGCTCAAGACGTGAGTCTAAACCAAGCGAACCCGCTTTGATACCAATTGAAAGATTTACTGGGATCGTGCTCTACCTCTAATCGCCAAATAATCAAAATAATCAACTACACAATTATCAAATTAAAAAACAAGCACAGTAGAATATAAGCATCGCAAACGCAAACGCAACACAAGATTTGTTTACAAAGTGGAAAACCCTTTGAGCACCTCAAAGGTAAAAACCACTTCAGGGTAGCCAGACCTGAGAAATCACTAAATGAAGATTCAGAGTTACAGACGAGATGATACTCATAACCTTGAGGACCTCTAGACTTAGTAAGAGCGACAAGCTTCCCAGCTTGTCTCCATCCTAACCATCTTCATAGAGTGCATTTCCTTACCGACCATTCGGTAGACTTCCTTCTTCAAGCTCACCAACGCCACAATCTTCTTGTCATCAAATGAATCAAGGCAACATGCTAACAATCAAGAGCAAAGGACAACCCAAGGCTATATCACGTGCTCTCTTAAATCAATCTCTCGAGACCCAGCGCTAGTAGAGAAAAATCGAGACTTCTATCAACAGAAAACCAGAGAAAAATATTACCCAAAAAGTCTATAGAAAACAAAGTAGCGAGAATATGAAGACATTTCCGTTGTCACGTCTTAACGGGACACTTTCTCGTTATGACGTGAAGGCTAGATTCGTAGATTTGAAACAACCCACGTCCTAACGAGAAAGCAGTCTCGTCCTGACATGAAGAACAAGCGTCTTATCTCCGTCACTTGTCTCGTCTTAACACAGCCTCTAACGAGAAAACAGTAGCTTCAATATTGGTCCCGTTACATGACCCGTTCTGACGAGGTTCCTAACGAGAAAACAGTAGCTTCAGCTATGGTCTCATTACATCTCCCATTGTGACAAGGTTCCTGACGAGAAAACAGTAGTTTTAGCTTCACTCTCGTCACATCCTCGTTCTGACACTACTCTTGACAAAAAAACAGTAACTCTCCGTTACATGTTCCGTCTTGACACAGCTCCTAATGAGCAAACAATAACTCCCGGTTACATGTCTCATCCTGATGGCACTTCTGATGGGAAATCAGTAACTCCCCGTTACATGTCTCGTTCTAACGGCACTCTTGACGGGAAACCAGTGACTTTTTCAATCAGCCTCTGAGAGCCTAAAATCTATTTCCCAAAGTTTTGAACACACTAAGAAGGACAACAACAATAAAGACATTACATGACAAGTCATTGAATTAGGCCAACCTAAAACTTAACACATGTATATGCCATGTAAGAATATATGTATATGTTTTTTGTTCTATTCAAAAACTCTATCAATCAATTGGAGTTTGGACACAATTTCCAACAATTTCATGGGCCAATAAGTGCCCATAAATCTCATCGAGGGTTAAAGGATCCACTCGAGTCATGACAAAGGTCACAAAAGGGTCATAATCAGACCCTAATCTCGCCAACAGGAATGAGACGGTTTCAAAATCGATCAAAGGCTGCCTGATGTGCAAAATATATACCTAAATTAATAGGTAAATAATTGTACGTTTTACCTGCAAGTGTACAAGGTCAACATAGTAGTATATGGTGCAAGTACAAGATCATTCCCACGAGGATTGCTGAATTTACGTTTAAAAATAGATTCATTTAAGTAAAACAAAGATTGATTGTTGAAGTGATGATAATAAAGGGTAGGACTTTGATATCCACCACTAATTATATTTGGTTAATATAACAATATGTCAATGCTTTGATCAAGTTATGCATATCTAATGTTTGTCAACCTTAGGGCATGGCATATACTTTTAAGGCTATAGATTTTCCTAAGCAACGAGTTAGGCATGGCGTATACTCTAACTCTTTTCTTTCCTAAGGGATTTAGCATGATTTATACTAAGTTGTTCCTTAGGAAGGCATATGTTCTATGAAAATCGACAAACACATGAGGCCTAGGGCATGGCATATACTCCCGGTTCTCCATGTTGATTAACCCAAGAATCCGGCGTGGATTACTTTTGTTACTTATGTTAAACCCAGGACTCGGCCATCCAAATTGATTTAACTAACTAATCCGTACCACATGCATATGTTGATCATGCACATACATATAAGGAATTCATGCAAGTAGGCATTAATCAAGTTAAATAGCACAACAAGATCATCACAAAGACGCAAATATTGAAATATTAACAAAACATAACTAGGGCTTCCATCAAGCCCTACTAATTAAATTAGCTACACATAAAATTGATGTTAAACATCTTCATAAAATAAAATAAAAGAAGTGAAAAGAATAAACCCAAGACTTGAACTTAGAGAGCTCCTATTCTTCTCCTTACAAAGTATATTTATTCTAGAGGCTTAAGGGTCTATTTATAAGTTTTAGAAGTCCTTGGCAAAGTAGTAAACCTAGGGATTTCGTAAGGTTTTGAGACCTATTACAATTGGGAATTGGAAAACCCTAATATAGAAAGAGTGACACTTTAGCCGCCACTTGATGTGTCTCCTGCACACGGGTGCGATCGATCGCAACCCGTGTGCGCTCGATCCCAGGTCTGCGATTGATCCTTTTTCTGACATGCGCTGGATCGCTCCTGGCCTGCTTTGTGCTGTGTCCTCTCGGGTACTACGCTCGATCGCAGGTATCCAGCAATTGATCGCAGTGTCAGGGAGCTCCAATTTTCTCCATCTTCTCTTTTTGAGCCCAAATCATCTAGATTTACTTCATTTTCTTTAAAATGCCTGCAAAAGTATGAAAAACACAAAAAGGAATTAAAATGGCCTAATTAACTAAAACCAAAGGATTAAAACATGCAAGTTAAGGACTGAAAATATGAATATTTTAGCACTTATCACTGCCCACTGGTAGCAAGAGTATCGCTGAGAGTCTTCATCTTTTGGAAATAGTCAGTGATTAAGGAATTTCCTTTCTTCAGCCTGGCATGTTGATAGTGAACTTGCATCACACGAGCTCAGGACTGGGAGGTAAACATTGTCTCCAGAGTATCCGAAAGAGCATGAGATGTAGAACACCCAACAACATGAGTCACAAAGGGCTTAGTAAGGGTAGAGATAGGAATACTAAGATGGGTTAAGAATAGTTGATGGAGGAGAAGGATTTTCCCCTCTAATGAAGCGGTAAGCATCTTGGCCTCAAAGGTAAGCAAGAATCTGCGTCTTCTAAGACATGTGATTTCCAATGGATAGACGGATCTGCAAGGATTGATTCATGTTGGGGAACTGAGAACACAATGGAAGGTTGATTGGAGGTAGTGTTGTTGGGGTTGGTAGGGACGAAATTGACAGAGGATTCAGATTCAGAATCAGCCATGAAGATGTTAGTCTATACGAGGCTCTTATCCCATATAAAGAACAACAACAGTATTCAGAATAGTTCTTTTCTCTTTACCACGTTCTGTGATTTGCATTTCTATTTATAAAGATTTACAAGGTGTTTGTTCCAAATTGAACTACTAAGATTAAATACAGTTGACGAAAAATAACTACTCTTCTACTAGACGAGATTACACTTCAATTAGAAGATAAACAATTCCTATGATAATTAACCACTACTGTTCTTATCTTTATATATTTGTTTAGGATGTATTTGCATAGGATCATGTAAATACGAGTTTGATTATCTTAATTATCTGATGCTTTAACAGTTCGACTAGCCCATATTAGCCGCTAGGTGAACCACTCCCTTTTGGTCAACAGGTGGTTCGGCTACCCATAACGGCTTTGGAGATGGTCCAAAAATGTATAGCACCCTTGTCCAGTAGGATCTGAATCCGAATCAATGTGATTAGGGTCCTGCAGAAAATTTTTATCTATATTTTCATACTTCTCTTGTATCATCATGAACAATGTTTAGCAAGGAGAACTTGACATGTAAACATATCTTCCCCTTCTCCCATTGCAGCCTTGCTCCAGTGACTAACCAATGTCCAGGACTATCTTGTGGCCCTTTACAAAACTGTGACATATCTACAAATTTTAGAAGCTTTTGTGTTTGAACCGGCACCGGAGGTCCCGTCGGAAACACACCGGAATCCACCACGACAGCTGCATCCTTCTTTTTCACTTGGTTTCCAGAAATTGACATACTTATAGCAGAGAAAATGCCAGACTTTTGGGAGAACCCAGAGGAGCCTTCTGCCCAAGTTGATTGAACAATGAAAGAATCCGACACCTTGGAGAACAAGAGCTTGAGATGGAGGACACTCTTTGAGTCATGTTTTTTCACATGAAGCTGAGCTCCTGTCACAATGAAGCTTTCGTCTTTAGTGCTAGAGCTCCATCGAGGGTCGTCTTCAACCGGCGCTGTGCATATATGGGAGAACTTTTTGTGGATTGCTTCGAAGTATTGATCGTTGCCAACATCTTCTGATCCACGCCATAATGACGATTCATCTATCTTCTTATCCAGCATTGCTGGAGTGTTTGATAGATGTTGCAGATGTATAGCTAACCTAAGATATCGTCATTTTTAGTCAATATAAAGCCACAAAAACAAAAGCAAAAAAAAAAGAAAAAAAACCAAAAACCAAATACTTCACTTAACCTCTTTGAATTGTCATCTTCTACAACTACTTTCTAAATTTGAAGAAAAAAAAAAAAAAAAACTCAATCCCTCCCGTTAAGGTTTGCTTACATTTACATTTACCTGTTGCATTTCATGCCCTCAAGGTACAAACGCATACCAGTAACCGGCCTCTTCCCTACTGTGACCTGCTGATTCACAGCATGGGAATTAGATTTTGCGGCAGAAAAGATGAAAAGAAATGGGAAAATATTGGAGGTGATGGAAGAAAGGTGTACGTACCTGAGTAGGGTTTACAAAAAGCTTAGGACCCATCAAGTTGAATTGGAGGGCGGATGATGGAGTAGCCCGATTTGTGGCTGGACCCAGTGACAGGTCATTGTGAATGGGAGCCCATATCTTGTGCGATTGGAAGCCTAGAAAGTACTGCAAATCTGCAATAGGAGGCTTATCTGCACCCAAATTAATTTAAACCAAAATTAATTCTATACACCAACTAGAAAATTAATGAAAAATACAAGTGCATGAAGCCAGGAAGAACATGATGCTCTACAGTTCATTTAAACTAGATAATATTTAATTAATTATATTAGATAAGTATTTTTATTTTTTTCACTTTTTGTGAGGACAAAAATACTTTAATATAACTAACAGGATATTATCCAGTTCTAATTAAGAGTGTCAACCCGGTCCCAGTTCCCGATTATTAACCAAAACCGGGAACCGGAACCGGAGTACCCGGTTTTTTGATTTTGGAAAACCAGAATCGGAACTAGTTACCCGATTATACAATAACCGGCCGGTTCTGGTTGGTACCCGGCTATCCAGTTTTTTTTTTTTAAAATAAAAAATCATTTTGACTTATTTTAGGTATTGAGCCTAATTTTTGAGCTTATTTGAGGTATTGGGTCTAATTTTTGTGCTTAATTTAACAATTTTTTGCCTTTTTTTAAAGAACACTATTAGCATTTTTGTCCCAATAACTTGGGCTTTGTTGTGATTGTTAAAAAAAAAAATCCTTAAAAAATCATTGTTTTTGGCTTTTTGGGCCTAAAAAAATAAAAATCCAATGTTTAAAAATGTCACAAAATTTCATTGTTTAAAAATGGCCTTAAAATCCAATGTTTACAAATGCTATAAAAATTCAATGTTTAAAAATGCCCTAAAAAAATTAAAAATTAAAATATATATATATACACCTGGTTACCTGGTTACCCGGTTATCCGGGTGCTAAAAACCGGAACTTCCAACCGGTTTCAAAATGAGTTTCTCAGTTACCGGTTGGTACTCTATTTTTTGGGGAAACTTCACTAAGGACCTTTAAACTTCCACCCGTTTTGAAATACCCCCCTGAACTTCAAAATCTCTCAATTTAGTCCCCTAAACTTTCAATTGCTTTCAATTTGGACCCATCCGTCAGATTTTAAACGTCACATGACGTTTATACCCCAGACTTTTGTATAAAATTCCAACTTCTAAAACGTTTTTTTATTTTTTTTTTTAAAAAAAAAAACAAAAATCAGAGATATTTTGGTCTTTTTTTGAATTTTTAATGGCTAAAATTAACGGAATTGTCCAAATTGAGAGCAATTAAAAGTTCAAAAGACTAAATTGAGAGATTTTGAAGTTCGAGGGAGGTATTTTAAAACGGGTGAAAGTTTTGGGGTCCTTAGTGAAGTTTTTCCCTATTTATTTTGACACCCCTAGTTCAAATGAACTGGAGAGAATCCTAATTCATGAAGCCATATGAAAGCTAATGTTTGTTACATGCTAGTGTTTCTTATAAGCTTATTCGATCCTTTGACGCATTTACTATTTTGCAGGTAACGTATCACCGGTCAAGCGGTACAAAAAACTGCATCCACCACATATGGTTCTATATATATGTTCTTTATCAATAAACTATCACTTATCAAAGAAAAAAAAAAAAAAAAAAAAACTTACATCGAAGATAGAGGTTGATGGCATGCGATAAAAGACCTTCGCCAGGGACACCTCTAAGTAGAGACGTGATGGGGATGAATCTATAGTGAATTGCGTCCGGCATTAATGGAACCGTTTGAAGCCACTCGCAGTGGCTATTCACAGATGGATCTCCTCCCGTCTTGAAACATATTACACTGATTCCCTGCAATATGCATCTTCTTCATTAATTTTAATTCATATAATTATGCTAATTTTGGTAAAATTATGAAGCCTACATCTTTTGCATTGACAGATGAGAAGCTATTGTGGGCAACAGGTTGTGGATCGAAGACATTGAAAGCCTGCGGTGGCTGCAATTCATTGAAGTTAAAAGAGTAAATTAATACCATTTTGGTAAAATTAATGATGTTTGAGACGAAGCTGATAAGAAGAACAAAAAAAACAAAAAAAAAAAACAAAAGAACCTTCTCTTTGGATTTGGAGTAGTGTGGGGAGAAATTGCAAGTCCCTGTAAAAAGCTGATCTCCAAGCTCATCCAAGTGTTTTTTGAGCTCAGATGGCCCCAACTCAGAAGACTTGTCTTGCTTAACAAGCAATATATCTTGGCCCCCAATGCTCAACCCCACAATTATGTGCGTCCCATATTTCTCTATGAATCTGCCAAACATAAATTACCATCAACTATTGTTTTTAAAACATTAATAATTTATCTATTCAATCATCATATGGTTACATTCAAATGTTCTACCGCTATCTTAGGGCATCGTACCAATAAACATAATATAGCCCCCCAAAACAGGTAATTCTTAATGGCTGACAAAGTCATTCTCACAAAGTCGTCTCTTTCTTTCATTTTTCATCTCTATATATATATATATATATATTTTTTTTTATTATTACCAAATAATTTTCTTTCACTTTTCTCTTTAAAAAATTCAAAACCCATTTCGCATTTATATTATATTAATCCATTCTTATTTCTATTAAAAAAAAAATTGCGCGCTAATCACACACCCATTGACTTTTTTGTTTTGTGCTTTTTGTTAAACTAACCGGACTAATTTTAATTAGCATTATTGGTCCCCTAACATGTTCTCCTTATTCAATTAAAGAAAAGAAGAAGCATAGTTGGTCAAACAAGACAAGTGGGTCCCGTTTTCTGATATGCATTGAATACTACACCGAACCGGCGAAACGGTTTGTATGTTAGGTTCAGAGGTGTCATTTCAGATATTGACGTGGGCGTCGTCATAAGGGATTGTTTTTCCTCATTCTTTTGCCTCCCTCATTGATAAAGAAACAGAATAATAAGAGGAGCCTTCCAGATAACTCAATAATAAAAAATAAAATAAACACAGAATTTGGTTTGAAAAATATAACCTAAACCAAATCTTGTAAACATCTCTGAAAATAATGCAATGAGAAAATTCCAGGAGATAAGTATTTTCTAGAATGTTTCACCATCATCACCATCATACATTTATTTGAAAATATTCTAGTCCAAATTCCTAGCTCTTGTCTCATTATTATTGTTAATAAAAAGTCAACGAATTTGAAAGCAGCCAAAGAAATCATGAGTAATCAAATTACCTTGCAATTCCAAAGGGATCCCATGACGTCGGCGCCGCCTCCCGGACTTCGTCGGAGAGAACAAGCGCGAACCGATCAATACGAACGTTGAATAGACTGATAAAGTAACCGTCGAGACCCAAGAATTTAGTGTTGGCCGCATCGGTCGCCCACGCGCCGCTCTGGAAACCAAACACCGAATTGAAAAACCCCGACGGGATTTTCCCCAGCACCGACGACTTTTGGTTGAAAAACTCCGACATCTGAACAACCAATATTCCGGCGTGAGTCATAAATTCGAGCACAACAACCGCAATAACGACATAAAAAAGGTACCTGGTTGAAGTTGAGGATGTCTGATTGATATCTTGTTCGGTCGCCTTTGTCGCATTTGATATCGACGGAGACATCTTTGAAGGCTCCGAAGCCGGGAACATGCAATTCTCTTGTGTGTTGTTCGTTGAGCAACACCAATCGCCGTTTGCCTTTGCAGTAGTTGAGGCGGAAATCTGACGTCAAATCGAAACCTCTGCCGAGGCTGCTAAGAGCCTTCTCCACTATTCCTCCTCCTTCACCCATCTGTGTGTCCTTCTCTGCTCGCGCGTGTATATGTATAAATTAGGCGGCAATGTGCCAATGTTGGTGTTGGTGAGAGCTGGATCGGGGAGGTTGTGATTCAAGGATGTGAGGACTTGGCATTATTGTGATTTAATTATATATATATATTTGGATGATAAGTCGTTTCATGAAAGCAGAGAATTGGTAAATTAGACTTTTAAGTTTACTTTGACTCTCGCTCTCTCTTCTCTGTAATTTTTTTTTTTTTTTTTTCTTCGTAGGATATGTTTGTTTTTGGTTTTTTTTTTTTTTTTTTTTGAAAGAAAAAAAAACCTCACTTAATATCTTTAAATTTTTTTTGATTGTTTTGTAAGTATATTTCTAAAGTTGTAAAAATCTCAATTTAATATGTCTAACTTTAAAATGTTTGCAAAGTTACTATTTGCGTTAGGGTTCGAAGTTAAATGAGACAAAAAAGAGAGAAATTTTGATTTTTATACCCTTACAAAATTTATAAAATTACAAAAATCAATTATTTTTCTATTAAAAAAATGCATTTTTAGAATTTTCAAGGATTTCGTTAGGATTTAACATAAAAAAATCTTCCAGAATTGGTGATATTACAAATTTTTTAAAGTTAGATACATTAATTAAAGGAGAATGATATGTGTTTTTCTCGTGTTGTCCTCCTATTCTTCTAATCCTAAGTGGATATTATTTAGGAAAAAAAAAAAATGGCCCTTATTCTTCTAACCTGGTTTTTAGAATATAATATATACATAATAAGATCAGGAGAATATCTAACATTTTTTTAATTAAATTAAAAGTTTTTAAACTTTTGAGAGTTGATTGCAAAAGTGATGAAAATTGAAAAAAAAATAATAATAATAAAATAAATAAATAAATAGATGATTGAAAAACCAAAGGGAAATGGTGTGAATATAATTTTAAGAAAATCTGGGTGTTGGAGGAAAGGGTAGGGAATGAAATTAGTGGCGGGTGGTTTATCCGCGGCATAGAACAGTGACACACAATGAAACATCAATGTCCAACTTTATATTTTAACTTACAACAACGGGCGATTATGTGAATGCCACACAATTCAAATTTCCTTTCAATCACGCACTAACTACTCCCACTTCTTTCCTAAACCTCAATCCTATTTTTGGCTCCATTTCCAATTACGTGTCAATTTTGTAACATATGAGATGAGCCATTAATAATTTGTTGTGCCCTAATGGTGCACGTCATATTTTTCGACCAAACAAGCAAGAAAAATTGTACGACTTCGATTTACTCCTACATCTCTTTCAAGACACGAGCTATTCTTTTAGATTTGTGGTGGGAAAAGGAATTAACGTGAGTCTCTAGTCTTCCTTTTTGTTTGAATATTTTAGATTATGAGCTCAACTTAACTTCCTGTTTGGTTTTTGGTCTTTAAATATTATTCCGATTCTTTTACTTTTGGCTTTTTTTCTGGATCCTTTTTCATAAAATAAATAAATAAATATGATGATCCTGTATCTCCGACGACGAGATTTTCGTGACTTACTAAATTTTATACTGTTGAGTGTTGAAGTTGAGCAAGTGGGCTTTTATGAACTATGAATTTGAGTCGTAGATAAGGGGAAAATATAAAAAAGCTTCATAAATTATTGGTTATTTGTAATATAGTCTTTCAATGTTCAAAAGGTATTAAAGTAATCTCTAAATTATCAAAATATATCAAAAAGGCAACTTATTTTTTTATATTCCTATAGTACTCCTATTCTTTTAACAAATAAAATAATTGTAGAAAAAACCAAACAATTTTTAAAAAATACAATCAATGAGCAAATAAAAAAATAAAAAAATGTGTTTTGGAATAAATAAATAATTTAGGCCAATTAACTACAGTGAGTATTCATGTCGTGTTAAAGTAAAATCAAAGATACGGTTCTTGAGATATTCAAAAAAAAAAAAAAAAAAACAATTTAGTCTCTGAAGTCAAATTCTGTTAAAAAATTATTTTTATTCACCTATTAATTTTACTTTAATACGATATGAAGCAATTTGTAATTTAGACCAATTAAAGTGACTAATTATTTATTTGTTTCAAAAAATCTTTTTTTTTTGTATTTATTCACCTAATGGTTTTTTTTTTTTTTTTGTATTTTTCACTAATTTTTTGGTTTTTTTGACAATTATTTTATTATTTTATTTGTTAAAAGAATAGGGATATCATAGGAATATAAAAAATTAAGTAACTTTTTTGATACATTTTGATAATTTAGTTACTACTTTAGCACCTTTTAAACATTAAATAACTATTACAAACCGCTAATAATTTAAGAGACTTTTTTATATTTTTTTCATTGTATTATTTATTTATTAATTATTGAATTTGGAAAGAGTGTTGAAAAAGATCCTAGTCGGTTCACACGTACGAAACATGGCCAACACGCTTCCCCTTGTGGGTGTGACGTCACACTCCTTTTACAGATGTTGGATCAGTGTGAAACATGAAAAAAGGTAACCAGAAACCATCTCATTTTACATTGGCTTTTCCTTTATTTGCACTCTTAAAGATCAATTGCGTGTGGGCATTGTGGATACGGTGAAACTCGACTTTGTTGACCCTTAAAGGTCAAAAACGAAGAAATGACCAAATCACTTTCACAATTAAGGAAAACAATATGGAAATATTTTTTGTAAAATATTTTATAAGCCTGCACTCCTCAATAATATAACAACATGTGTTCTTATAATAAAAAGTGTTAGGTTTTTAATTGACAAATTTAGTGTCAAAATATGTTTTGGTTCAAGTTTTAAGTCTAAGGTTGAGTTGGTGAAAAAGTTAGTCCAAGACACAGTTATTCAAGTTTTCGTCTATTATAAACATTGACTTTACCGGACTAAAATGGTCACAACTTTTTATTTCGAGTTATCATTGAAGCAAACTTGGTGGCATTGCAATGTTTTCGGGGTCAAAATGGGATGCAAAGAAAAAAACGAAAAAATCTAATTCGAATTCTGGAAATTGGGAACTGTGTTTGTAATTTTATGGCTACTTTTTCAAGTCTATTTAGGGACTTTTGGAGCACGAATTTTCTAAGAATTAGAGGCAATATTTCTAAAGAAAACATAGCTTTTCCTCCTTGTGCTAAGAGAAAAAATTTAGATTTTTATGCTTTTAAGTGCATCTCGATCTCTTAGAGTATTTAGTATAAACCACAACCGTTCATCAACAACGTCAAAAAGTCAATTGGAGGTTCTGGTTAAAGAGGTGCACAACAAAAAGATTGTCGAGATAGGAGACAAGTAAGAAGCTTGTTCATCTTACAGAGTTTAGGATTTGCAAATGGTTATAAGTTTCTTGTGTCTGTAATCTAGATCTTCTTATAGTGATTTCCTAAATTTGGCTATACCCGATTAGTTTTATTTTTGAATAGTATTTCAAAAGGTTTTTACTTCATCACCAAATATATGTGTCTAATTGATTAACTGCTTTCAATTATATTTGGTTAATGTTTGCATGTTTGTTAATTTTTGAATTATGTGTTTTATTTGCATACACGTATTCAAACCCTTCTAGGTGTTATTTTGAGTCTTTTTATATTTTTCAAAAAGAATAAAAATGAAAATTATATATGGAAATAAAAAGAAATAAGAAAAACAAGAAAATCTATGGAGTTGGTCCGAAAGCTTCTTATAGGGTGGAGAGTTATTTGTGGTTTATGCTTGAGGTGGAGAGTTTTAAGTCACTTTTAAAACCTCAAAGAGCTCAATGTAACTGCATAAACTAGTTTTACATTTTTTTTTTCTTCTGACAATTAAGAAGAAAGGGTTCGATGCATGTCACCTATATTTTGTGGGTGGGTTGATTTAACTATTTTATACATTCAAACATCAATTCCCTTCTAATTGTCTTAGACCCCAAGGGAGAAAAGTAAAAAATTCACAAAATATCTCCTCTCTTGAGAAATATTTCAGAAAAAAATCATATGCATCTTTGGATTTTGTGTTTAGGACCTCAATTTTCAATTTAACCATTTCAACATCTACTTTTTAGAAAGATTTTAAATGTAGCCCGTTTAGCTATTTTTTTCTCAAATAAATAATAGAAATGATATATGAAAATAGGGAAAAATATAATAAAATAAATAAATAAATAAACCCCAAACTACTAGCCGTTTCCCGTTTGCAATATAGCTCTTCAATGTTCAAAAAGTATTAAAATAGCCCCCAAACTACCAAAATGTTTAAAGGCCACTTTTATATATATATATATATATATATATTTCTATAATATCCATATTCTTTTAACAAATAAAATAATAAAATAATTGTAAAAAAAAACAATTTTTTAAAAATACAAAAAATCAATAGGCGAATAAATACAAGAAAAAATATATATTTTTTGAAATAAATAAATAATTTAAGCCAACTACAGCGACTAATTTAAGCAAACTACAGTGACTATTCATGTCGTATTAAAGTAAAATCAAAGGTACGGTTCTTGAGATATTCAAAAAAAAAAAAGAATTTAGTCTCTAGAGTCAAATTTTGTTCAAAAATTGTTTTTATTCACTCATTGATTTTACTTTAATACGACATGAAATAATTTGTAATTTAGGTCACTACAATAACTAATTATTTATTTATTTCAATATATATATATATATATATATATATATATATATATTCGCCCATTGGCTTTTTTGTATCTTTCACTAATTTTTTAGTTTTTTTACAATTATTTTATTATTTTATTTGTTAAAAGGATAGGGGTATTATACGAATATAAAAAAATAAGTGACATTTTTAATATATTTTAGTAATTTAGAAGGCTACTTTAGTACCTTTTAAACTTTAAAGAGCTATTGCAAACAGCTAATACTTTAGAAGGGTTTTTTATATTTTTCTCATGAAAATACTATTACACCAAAATTTAAAGAAAAAAACAAAGGTGTTGGGGTCACTTATTGCCGTATTGGGGTCACTCCGGCCACCCATTTTTTTTTTTTAAAACAAAAATTAATTTTTTAATCGTAATGACATAATTTTATTTTGAAGTTATTTTTTCTAATTCGTTAATTAGTGGGTCACACCTATAACTTGTGTAACCGGGAAGATCGACGAGAGGGGGAAGAGATATGTATTCGTCATGTTGACCTTCAAATTCCTGGTCTGTTTTTTCATTTACGACAACGATGATATGTCGTCGTGTTGTGCTTGGAAAGCCTGGGCGTTCATATCAGCTCCCTCACGTTCATCGTCATGTCCATCTTGACCGCAAAGAAAGACTCTGCGCGAATAAAGTTACACTAATTATCATTATTCTTTGTATATATCTATCATTTAAATCTGATTATAATTAGGCTCCGTTTACTTTGACATAAAATGATTTTCTTCGTAAAATATTTTAAGAAAAGCCATTTTCTCTGAAAATATTTTCCGTCGAAAACATTTTACGGTGTTTACCTCGCACACGGAAAATAATTTTTTTTTTAATATATTTTTTTCTATATATTTTTTCCAATAAGGTTCCCGTCGGAAACTGCACGAGACTTGTCTAGGACCTCGCTGGGACCATCCCGGGACTTGACCGGGACTCGCTTGGAACTTGCCTGGGACCCCACTGGGACCCGCCCAGAACTTGACCGGGACCCCACCGGGACCCACCCAGGACTTGACCTAGACCCCGCTAGGACTTGACCGAGACCCACCCGGGACCCTCCCGGGACTTACCTGGGACCGCTCCAGGACTTGACCGGAACCTAC
>NC_081544.1:17355281-17355720 GCF_901000735.1 Corylus avellana | reverse complement strand
GTCCCGGGCGGGTCTTGGGCAAGTTCGGTCAAGTCTCGGGTGGGTCCCGGCTGGGTCCCAGGCAAGTCCTGGCTCGGGTCTCGGTCAAGTCCTGGCAGGTCCTGGTTAGGTCCCGGGTAGGTTCAGTCAAGTCTTGAGCGAGTCTCGGTCAAGTCCAGGGCAGGTCCTAGGCGGGTCCAGGGCAAGTCCCGGGCGGCTCCCGGCGGGGTCCCGGGCAAGTCCCGGGCGGGTCCCAGCAGGGTCCCAATCAGGTCCCGGGCGGGTTCTAGGCAAGTCCCGATTAGGTCCCGGGCAAGTCCCGATCAGGTATCAGTCAGGTCCCAGGTGTAGGGGTGTCAACCCGGTCCGGTTTCCCGGTTTTTGGCCAAAACCGAAACCGGAACCGGAGTACCCCGGTTCTCGGTTTTGGGAAACCGGAACCGGAACCGGGACCCCGGTT
>NC_081544.1:17354517-17355181 GCF_901000735.1 Corylus avellana | reverse complement strand
AACCGGGACCCCGGTTAACCGGGGTCCCGGTTCCTGGCCGGTTCCGGTTTTACCCGGTTCCGGTAACCGGTTTTTGAAAAAAAATTAGTGTTTGAGGCTTATTTTAGGTATTGGGCCTAAAATAAACTCATTATTTTTTTCATAAGTTAGCTCATTTAAAAAAAAATTATTAATCTTTTTGTCTAAATTAAAGAGGCTTTATTCTGATTGTTTCAAATAATTAAAAAATAAACTTAAAAAAGCCTAAAAATCATAAAAAATCAATGTTTTTGCCTATATGAGCCTTAGAAATAAAAAATCAAATTTTTTAAAATACCCTAAAAATCATTTTAAATTAGATACATAAAGATAACATTAAAACAATAAAAAGTAAAAACAAGTATGTAAACAAACCAACATGCACAAGAAATAAATACCCCTTACTACAACAATTCAAAACCCAAAAAAATAAAAAAATAAAACAAGTATTTAAATAATCTACCAATCAAAAGAAATACACTTACAATAAAAATAGTTTACAAACATATTACAAAGACAATATATATATAATATAATATAATAATATATAAATATTATTTAATAACATAAAACCCGGTTCCGGTTTTCCCGGTTTTTACCGGGTGCCAAAAACCGGGACCGGAACCGGGGTCCCGGTTTTTTTTTT
>NC_081544.1:17352455-17354497 GCF_901000735.1 Corylus avellana | reverse complement strand
GGCAAGGTCCATCGATTTAAGAATGAGATGCTCATAGTCGGAAAATAGTTTACGGTTTTGAAAACCGTAAACCATTTTTCGAAAATTAAAAAGAATTTTCGGTCAAAAGGAAAATATTTTCCATTGATCACTATTTTACGTCGAAGTAAACACCGTAAAATACAGAAATCATTTTTTGGAAACCATTTTACGTCGAAGTAAACGGAGCCTTAGTCATTTTGGTTCTATTGATGTCCTAATTGGGCTGCGTTAGGCTATAACTCAATCAAACTTAAGAAAACACCTACAGTTCTCACCGCCTAATTAAGCATCTTTTTGTGCGGTTCCTAACGAACATGTGCTATCATGGCCACGTCTAAGTATAGTAGTCACTTTGGTCACCCATTCTTGCCTTTGGAGCACGAATTTTCTAAGGATTAGAGGCAATATTTCCAAAGAAAACGTAGCTTTTCCTCCTTGTGCTAAGAGAAAAAATTTAGATTTTTATGCTCTTAAGTGCATCTCGATCTCTTAGAGTATTTATTATAAGCCACAACCGTTCATCAACAACGTCAAGAAGTCAATTGGAGGTTTCAGTTAAAGAGGTGTGATAAGTGCCAAATATTCCATACTTGAACCCCTTTATTTACATTAGTTAATCCTTTAGATGTGTCGTTATTTAATATTTTGTGTTAATTTTGTGTTTTTAATGTTTTGTAGGTCATTGAAGAAAAATTACAGCTTTAAAGAGAAAAATGCAAAGTTTGGAAGAAAGTATACTTTGAGAAGACCTAGATGATGTGGTTAAATTTAACCAAATCCAAGAAAATGTTAAATCAGATTAAAGATCAAATTGGATTAAAGTTCAGATTGGATAAGATTTCGGATTTGATTCAAATTCAGATTATGCACATGTCTCAGTCTTTTGACCATAACTTTCCGTTCAACTATCGTATTGAAGTAATTCAAGTCGCATTAGAAAGATAACTCAAAATACAACAATTAGTTGTGAAATAGTATTTTCCTAATGCGGACGGTTACTATACCAAAATCACCCCGCAATTAAAGAACACAAATCTGGAAGAATCCTATTATGATTTCAGACTTCTATTTCGACTGGGAGGCAGACCTCCGAATTATCTAGGTTTAATAGGGTTTCTAGGACTTTCCTAAGCCTATAAATAGATTTTTTTTGCATTCAAGAAAGAGTGATAGAATTCCAGAGAACAAAATTCTACAATTTTTCTCTTTTTAGTTTAGGATTTCTTTAGATTTAGGTTTTATTTTTACGTGGAGCTAAATTCCCAACTAAGGTTGGGGATGAAGCCTCACCGATGAAGAACATCAATACTTTCATGTAAGTCTTTATTTATCTGATTTTATTGGGTATAATATTTCAATAGTTTTACTTCTTTTCAATGTATGGAGTGATTCTTGGATATCTTTTGTGATTCAAGGATACATTTGATGATTTAAGATAATTTCACATAATTGATTGCTTGATTTTATTTGCCTAAATAATTGGATATCCCTTTTGATTTGTTCTACGGATACATTTGGTGTTTCAATTAAGATTGGATATCGTTTGTGATTTACAGATACATTTGATGATTTAATTGATATTGGATTCCTCTTATAATTTGTGCAATGAATGGATATATGAGATAATTTTGATTAATTGTTTAAAGTATAGTAAAACATATCTAAGATTTTAATTGTGAAAGCTTCATATTAATATTGATAAACATGGAAGTATGTTGTTTTGATTCGGTGAGTGTGAATTCTCAAACCTTAATATTTTATCTCTTAGTTTATTTTAATTAGTTTATGTTTGTCTTCTAATTTTTAAAACCAAAATTCAAAACCCTTTTCGAAATAGGTTAGGATTTAATTAGTTTATATTTAAATTGCTCTTTTAAAAATACAATTTTCTGTGGATTCGACTTCGCACTTTCAATCTAGTAAACTACAATCGATTCGTACACTTGCGAGTTAAATAAATTTGCACAACAAGATTTTGGCGCTGTTGCCGGGGATTTGTTTATTTTTTGAAACCAATTTAT
>NC_081544.1:17276157-17352355 GCF_901000735.1 Corylus avellana | reverse complement strand
GGGTAAACTGTAATTTTCCCTAAAATAAACTAAAAGAAAAAATACTGGGAAAATTATAGTTATTTTTGCACCCCCAAATTTGTTTTTGTTTTCATAAAAAATAAAAATAAAAATCATGGGCAATATAGGAATTTTGGGATGATATAGGTTGAATTGAAAAAAATTGGAACTTTGTGGGGGTGGATTGCAAAAATTGAAACTTTGATGTTCGAATTAAAAAACACTGTCAACTTTGAGAGGGTAAACTATAATTTTCCCTTTATTTTAATTAGTTTATGTTTGTCTTCTAATTTTTAAAACCAAAACTCAAAACCCTTTTTGAAATAGGTTATGATTTAATTAGTTTAGATTTAAATTGCTCTTTCAAAAATACAATTTTCTGTGGATTCAACCTCGCATTTGCAATCCATTAAACTACAATCGATTCGTGCACTTTCGAGTTAAATAAATTTGCACAACAAGGTGTACTATAAGAAGATTGTCGAGATAGGAGACAAGCAAGAAGCTTGTTCATCTTACAGAGTTTAGGATTTGCAAATGGTTATAAGTTTCTTGTGTCTGTAATCTGGATCTTCTTATAGTGATTTCTTAAGTTTGGCTATACCGAATTAGTTTTATTTTTGAAAGGTTTTTCAAAAGGTTTTTACTTCATCACCAAATATATGTGTCTGATTGATTAATTGCTTTCAATTATATTTGGTGAATGTTTGCATGTTTGTTAATTTTTGAATTATGCGTTTTATTTGCATACACGTATTCAACCTCCTTCTAGGTGTTATTTGGAGTCTTTTTATATTTTTCAAAAAGAATAAAAATAAAAATTACTTATGAAAATAAAAAGAAAAAAGAAAAACAAGAAAATCTATGGAGGTGGTCCGAAAGCTTATTATAGGGTGGAGAGTTGTTTGTGGTTTATGCTTGATGTGGAGAGTTTTTAAGTCACTTTTAAACCCTCAAAGAGCTCAATGTAAATGCATAAACTAGTTTTACATTATTATTATTTTTTTTTCTGACAATTAAGAAGAAAGGATTCGATGCATGTCACCTATATTGTGTGGGTGGGTTGATTTACCTATTTTATGCATTCAAACATCAATTCCCTTCTAATTGTCTTAGACCCCAAGGGAGAAAAGTAAAAAATTCACAAAATATTTCCTAGCTCTCTTAAGAAATATTTCAGAAAAAAAAAAAAATCATATGCATCTTTGGATTTTGTGTTTAGGACCTCAATTTTCAATTTAACCATTTCAGCATCTACTTTTTATAAAGATTTTAAATGTAACCCTTTTAGCTATTTTTTTTCTCAAATAAATAATAGAAATGATATATGAAAATACTATTACACCAAAATTTAAAGAAAAAAACAAAGGTGTTGGGGTCGCTCCGGCCACCCGTTTTTTTTTTTTTTTTTTTTTTTAAGCAAAAATTAATTTTTTAATAGTAATGGCATAATTTTATTTTAAAGTTATTTTTTCTAATTCATTAATTGGTGGGTCACTCCTATAACTTGTGTAACCGGGAAGATGATTAAGTCTTATTGTGCAAAAAGACGAGAGGCGAAGAGATCACACGTCTTCGTCATGTTGACCTTTAAATTCCGAGTTTCTTGTCTGGTCTGTTTTTTATTTACGACAACGACGTACGATATGTCGTCGTTTTGTGTTTGGAAAGCCCTGGCGTTCATATCAGCTCCCTCACGTTCATCGTCAAGTCATATCCTTGACCGCAAAGAAAGACTCTTCGAGAATAAAGTTACATTAATTATCATTATTCTTTGTATATATCTATCATTTAAATCTGATTATAATTAGTCATTTTGTTTCTATTAATGTCCTAATCGGGCTGAGTTAGGCTGACTTGAGAAAACGCTTACAGTTCTCACCGCCTAATTAAGCCTCTTTTTATGCGGTTTCCAACGAGCATGTGCCGTCATGGTCACGTCCAAGTAGCGTAGGCACTCTGGTCGCCTACTCTTGCCTTTATATATATAAGTTTTCGATTCATAATTAATATCGACAACACCTATTTCTCTAAATTGCTAATAATTTAGACAGACAATATATAAGAGCTCATATGAAACTCACATGTCTGAATAGATAGCCGAACAACCCAAAAATTTTATAGACAGATAAGTTTTATATGATTTCTCTCATATTATTTCTCTAAAATGCTAAATATTTGAACAAATAATTGTTATGAATCCGAATTCTTTGAATTGTACTCAAAGGATTGCAGCACTCAATAGGTAAAGGCTTGAAAGGTGATCAAAAAGTAGAAGACGCAGAAAAAGGTGTTTCAAATCAAACCAATTGCACATATCTTCCACGTCAACTTCTTCTTTCACACTTGTTTGTGTGTACATAGAAGATTTGTTGTGATAGAAAAAAAAAAAAGAAGATTTGTTGTGACCAAAATTTAGACCATATTATAATATAAGGGTCGTATCTATGCTCGACTTTCAAAACAATTATAATTTCTTCTACACTGGAGTCCGTTCCTTACGTGTGCCAATCATAATTCTCATTTTTGTCCCTACTTCTCTCATTTCCCTTCATTTTTTTTTCTTTACTGAAACCAAGGTACTGAATATGTATATTTGACTTTCAAACCAATTATAATTTGGTCAACCCATTTTTATTCAAATTAACCAAACATCCAAAGAAAAATCTGACAAGTACACATGAGATCCGGATTAGCTAATCCCTTTCACCTACTCTTTGTTTGCTAACTAATTACCGAGATTTATTAAGAGAATGAGAAACATTTAATTCATGCATCAAAAAACAGAATCTTTTGGCCACACCGTCGAATGTTTTAGTTTTAGGTGTTAAGGTGTTAAATAGCCACGATTATGAAGTGAAACATATAATTCATCAAATAACATACAAACTCTTTTGGCCTATTCTAAGTGAAATAGGCTCATGAGGCAGAGCCCTTCCTCTCCTTCTCCATTTGGAAGCTTGGTATAAACTTTGGAGCTTGAAACTTCAAGCTAGGCTCAAGCATCTTCTTTAGAAGATTGCTTGGGATATTCTTCCTTTTCAGGGTAACATTGGTCATTTTGTGACTATGGTTGATGTAGGTCTTGGGTTTGTCCTTTTTGCGAAGGCCCTAAGAGATTTTGTGTCGCATCTTTTGGATTTGACAAGAATTCTTTGGAGATCTTCTTCTTGACCACTCATACCGTCAGGTTTTGCGGCCAAACCCATTTCAGATTGGGTTCTTGCTATCATCAACCTGATTGAGCGGCTGGCCATTCCTCATAAAGAAGTTAGTAGATTTCAAATTGTTGTAGCTCTCACTTTGGAGCGAAATGGAATGTCCAATTCCATTACTGTCTACTAACAATATTTTATAATTTATAAGATTTATGGTTTAAAATATTCTGTGTGATAATCTTAATAACATACCTTAAAACATATTCAATGCAACATATGCACCTTACATGTATATGATAAATAGTAATAATTAAAAGCATACATCTAAACAGTTTATATGCCCAATGTTCTTGAAATAAATCAATAAATAAACAACTTTATTGAACTAAAACTAAGCTATCATACAAAGTAATCGGACTTTAAGGCATAACCCCTACTAGCTTGCCACTATCTGACATATGGCATGGTGTTCCGTTCGAACAGGCCATTTCATTTCTCCTAAATTTTTCTAAGTTTTCCAACCCAAAATCCAACCGTAATTGATTTGATACCTTTAGGGTCTAACATGCCAAATTCCAACATGACTGGAACATATCTTTTACTCACATTTTATAATCCTTAATATTTTACTTGTAGCCTTTAATTTACCTGGGCGTTTCACAAAGGTTGCATCTACGAAAGCAATGAGGAGTGGGTCATGGAGCCTCACAATCCTAGGTCATGGAACCTCTACCAGGAATAGGATCCTCTGGAGAGTATCTAGTTAGTTATATTCGAGGCGGTATTTTTGTCTTTTCACTTTTTGATGAGACAAAAATACCCCTTCAATAGTACTAACTGGATATTCTTCAGTTCAAATGAATTGGAGAGAATCCTAATTCCCTCTACCACCTCTCACAATGATGATACCTTCACGAGGGATCGCAAAGGTCCACAATTCCCTCGGTGAGGGCTGGGTCGTAGTGTAGTGCCTCGGGTAATTACTAGGATGTGATTAGCTTAATCAAGGGACTAGCAAGGGTTCTTGGGTCATTAGAACTTGTTTAAGACAGTTTTGAGGGTTTTTCTTCACTAGCCGAACGTTCGCCAGAAGGACCGTTGAACGTTCGAGACCCAAACCAAGAAACCGTTGGGTAAACAGTACATCGAACGTTCGCTAACTCAATTTTGACCTAGTGGGTAATGACAGAATGTATGCCTACAACTCTAAACCACTATACACACAGTACACCAAATGTTTGGTCATAGACCACCGAACGTTCGCTGCACTGCAGACTGTCACAACAGGAAGCCTAGCTTTTTTCAACCTATTTAAACCCCCTCACACGCCCTTCATAACCCCATTATGCCTTCTAAGCCCTAAAGAAACCCTACTTAAATGTTTGGTGATGTTAGAGAGAGGATGAGAACTTTTCTTAGAGGTTTAGCTCAAATAGAGGTAATCTTCTTGACCAACTTCATGTTTTATTTAGTTGTTACTCTACTTAGATTTTATTTCATTGTTTGGTTAAAGTTTTTTAGGTTATAATGTCCTTCTAGGTTTTAATCTTGATTTTAGCATGATTTAGTGTTTCATTATTGTTTTGCGTATTTCTTGTTGCATGGTGATGTTGTTTTGGGCTATGATATGTTAGAGATAATTTTTGTAACATTAGAACCAGTTTAGAACTGCTTAGAAGCCTGTTGGACCAAAATGGGATTTCTACTTAAAACGTTCAAGCCGAACGTTAGGCCTCGAGCCTGAACGTTCGCCCATAACATGTTTTCCTGAACGTTCGCCCAGTTTAGCCAAACGTTCAGACAGCAACCCCTATTTTCAAAGTTTTAGGATTAGAGCTCGTTTTAGCTCGGACATAGGATTGGTACTAGGCTTTTCACAGATTTGGAGAGTTTGAAACTACCGGAAGGTCCTTTGGAAGGGCTTTACGACTCAGGTGAATGCAAACTCACATGATACCTGCCATTATTTTTTCCGCATTACACAATTACTTTGTACACCAAACATGCATTTTTACAACTGTCATAAAACACATTTTTGGAACTCTACATTTTGTGAAAATGTGTTGTTTAAACAAGATAATGAATATGATGAGATTTTTAGAGCATGCATGTAAAAGATTGACAAGATTAATTGCATCGTATGATATGGTACACTAGTACGTGCGGGATAACGGCCATGGCCTTACTATACATGTTAACTCTATAGTTAAATGTGTATGTGGATATGATATATGGCCTTGGATCCAATGATTGTTTCGTGATCGACGCAGCCTTAATTGGCAGATCACTACAGGACGTACCACCACCCGAGGTCGAACTCGGATGGGCTGCTAGTGTTATAGACGGTAATGTACAATGGCCAGGGCATCGGCATTTATATTACATGTCCCTTGGGACAATGCCAACCCTGCTGAGAATGGGTAATATCTTAGGAAGACCATACAGTTGAACTATCATTGATTCCCATAAATTATAACATGTATTATATCTATGTTGTATCCATGAATAACTGTCATGTCACAATGCTACATAATTTATTAACAACTGAGTTCATTATTAAAATGGCATAAGTAACATGTACATTTATACTCACTAAATCGTTAAGCTTACCATTTTATTCATTTCCACTCCATTATGTATAATTGCGCACTTTAGCTAGTATAGCAGAAGATGGATCCGGGGAAACATTTGGTAGTTATGAAGGACCTCATTTAGATCATTTTTTAGGACTTGGACCCGATGTAGCTCAAGAACATGTGGGATGCAGATGAGTCCGTGCGTGGGGAGATACTGAAAATAGTTTTCACGCTCTAGTTAGTTAAATGTAGGTTTTAGTATTCAGAACAATTATCCTGGGTTGTACTATTATTTTGATGGCCGGTCTTTGATCAATACATTTGGAGATGAAGTTATTTTATAATGCTTTATATTTACTTGGGTTATTGTGGTTGAGATTTTTAATTATTGTTATATCTGTCATGTGGTTAAAAGCCTTCCGTTGTAGTTTCTCTTCGAAGATGTTATGATCTCTGAGTCTTATTCTGCAAGGGATAAGGCTGGGAGGCAAATTATGAAGTTAATTACCAGTTAATTGATTTTCACAGGATGTTACACATTAAGTCTCCATGAACCGTCACATAGGCATGACTGTTGTGAGGGATCATTCCCTCATGTAGGTCATGCCACCGCGACCCTTCATGGAGGCGCAACCTTTGCGAGGGGTCATGGAGTTCCATGATCTGCTTTATGTGGGGTAACTCCATGATCTGCTTTATGTGGGGTGGGTCGTAGAGCCTCTGCGAGTGGTTGCAAAAGTTGTGCCTTTGCAGGCCCTCACAAAAGAGACGTAGAACTCTACAAACTTGTGCAAAATTTGTAACTTTCTAAGGGGTCACAAAGGCTCCATGACTAACCACTCCCATATGGGTTCATTGGAGCTCCATGACCTCTACAAGGGGGTTGTAGAGGCCCTGCAACCCAACCCTCAGAGAGGTTGCGGAGCCTCCACAACATGAGGGGTGAATCTACATGCTAACCATGGGACCCCTTGACCAGCCGTGGGAGGAGAGCTGGCTAGTTTTTTTGTTTTTTAGATTCTTTTTAACATAAGGGTATAATTTTAACATATTATATTTAATTAATATGTCAAATACTAATTTGACAAGTAATCCTAACATATCAAGTATTGGATGGTGTGGTGTACACATGGTGCGATTTTATAGTCAATGATATGATCATATGTACATGTGGCAAAATAGTCGTTAATATTTTTTATGAAACATTAACCGAGGTAGTAAAAAATAAGTCTGAAAAACCAAATAGTATAATTGACACTTGAAAACTATGATAACTATTTGATAAACCTACAAACTATATGTACCAAAAGAGTATTTAACCCTAATACCAAAATTCACAAAAATGCAATTCAGCAGTAATTCCAAGTTTTGAGCAGCAACTTAAATACCCTTTTTTTGAAATCCTAACAAAATCCAGTTACTTAAGAATTTATAATTTTAGGGTTTGGAAGGATTCTCAAATTTGGGGTCAGAGATTTGTTCTCTCACTTTGACTGACTTGTCTCTCTCTTAAATCTACCTAGACATACATCATGGACATGCATGCATGTTGTTCGTTGTTCCTATGAAACGTCATTATGGGATGTGGATGGCTAGCATTGGTGGACACGGCTTATCAACTATGACTTGGCAGTTGGCAGACATGAAAGCCCATTATTGGGTATGACGTATAAAATTCATCACAGCTCTCATAAAGAGGAAGAAAATCTACACAAAAATGACATATTTCTCACGTAAACAAAACGAAAAATTAGAAATCACACAAACATATTTTCTCATGATTTAATTTATTGTTTCTATTTATCATGTGCTCGATTTTAGCTGTAAAACTCTTATCTCTAAACAATAGCCAAGAGACAAAAACTTCACAATCAACTCAACTTCAAACAGCTTGCTGAGTATCCCCACCAAGCCATCATACCTGGCAGCCTGGCCATTTTGCAGAACAGTAGCCACTTTTGCTGACATTAGGCTTGCTAGCTGTGTCATAAAATGTCAAAAAATAAAGAAAAATTTAAATATTTTATCCATATTTTTTTCATCTTATCTTTAAAATTAATTATTAAATTTATAAATTTACGTAAGTAAGCGATGATAAACCCCATAAATCTAATAGTTGATTTATTAAATTTGTAAAAAAATATTAAAAAAATATGAACAAATTATTAACATCAATCATTTCTTAAGAGAATCAAGAAATGCCAATAATCATGCCAAATCACCATGTCCTACATAATGCTTCCTAGTGTACAGAGCATATTACCAACTGCATGCTAAAAAGAGTGCTCATATTTCATGGCAGAAACATATTTACAGCTTCACTACGTGGAGAACAAACAGAGCATCTGGTGGCACAGCTGCTCTTTGTAACGCTTAGATAATAATATACAAAATGAAAGAAAAGCAACACAACAAAAGAAGATGATGTGGAAGTACGCCACTCAGCCCACATTGTCACAATTACAAACAAAAACGCAGATCTTTCCCATTATCTTTGCTTAAACGTGGCCGGAAACTGTTTGTGCAGAAACAGAAGCCAAACCCTGCATCAACCTAACAATTTCCCCCGTGTCATCAAGATAATACTTGGCCTTACTGGGTTTTTTACCAACCGTGCATGCAAAAACTTCAGCCCTGGGAGCAATGGATGGGCCTGCCATGGAACTAGTGATTACCTCAAACATGTCTTCATCAGATCGGTCATCTCCTATGCACACAACAAAATCTGGAGACTTTCCCTTCTCTTGCATGATGGAAAGTAGACGCTTGGCCACAAGTCCCTTGCTTACACCCTGCATATGCATGCATATAAGGGAATGTCAGTGATATTTAATTTGAACAAGTCAAGTTTTGAAATTCTAAACAAAACTCATCTCCAAAAACAAACACAAAAAATTTAAGGCAAAACATAGGGATTGATTCACAAGAAAGATGTTTACAATTCTCAACATAAAAAACGGCATGGCTGATCTGGCTGATCTATATACTGCATGCTTATACACAGACAAATTATGATGAGTAAGACGACTAAAGAAAGTCGTGATACTGTGAATAATTACCACTGCATGGCTGATCTATACACTGCATGCATAGCAGAAAGGCCCCAACATTTCTTGATTTCAATTTATCATGCTTTATGTAAATTATGTATTTTGAAAATTAATCCTCCACTCACACAAAATTGTTACAAGATTACATCCGTTAAAAATATCATTCTTTAATAGATGATATTGCGACAAATATATTGGCAAAGGAAAAAGTTCACGGACAAGGTTGATGCATCTAACGGTCTATACAAAATCAATGTTGACACATCTTTAAAAAATTTTAAATAATGTGGAATCATCTACATTGTTAGATACACTAACTTTAAATTCTAGACATGAAATAGATACTACCACTTTCATTTGAAATTGAGAGGATCTTATTCCAATGTTCACAACGTACAACAAAAAAAGAAGCCTTCCCCCTCACTCCTCAAAATCAATACCAAACTAATGCAAACCAGCCCCAGCTTATACCACATTTGACTAGGCAATGATAAAAAGACAAAAGGATTTGTTTAACCATTGGGATTTGGGCTCGGGCCAAGTTTTAGTCAGACTCAACTTGCACAAGCGGCACTCCATGAATGACATCTAAATTTAGATTTGGCTGACACAAAATGTAAATTTCAAAGACAGCTCTCATATTGCACCTTGGATTGAAGAATGATATAAAACTAAAACTTGATTAGGTAAATATGATTCAGACCTGTGGCTTAACCTCCACAGTATTTTGCCCACTCTTGACTGTAACTGGTTCATTGGCAAGCACACTTTCAAGATGATCAAGAAGTTCCTTAGCTTGGCACGACCCAAAATCTGGATCTGCATCCTCATAAGACCAAACAAGAGAAGTTTCCTTGTCTTCAATGGTGGACCCATCAGTTGTTTCAGTGTACAGTTTCATCACTGGCTCTGCAATCTGCTTCCAACTACAGTCTGCAACAGGTACGCATGTTTCCCATTCTGCATCTCTCTTCAGCCTGAAAACAGATTAATTACATGCTATTTCAATGAACTAAAAAACATGAATCAAGTTTAAAATTTAAATAGTTTACCTTAGGAAGTAGCCATGCTCAGCTGCAATTCCCAGCTTTTCACAGGGAGAAAACCATTCAGAAAGAGTCTTTCGGCTTCTAGCACTAACAATGAAAACCATGTTGTTTGTATCTCTACACAGACTATTTAGAATATCAATTGACTTCAAGGTTGGGCTCTTATCTATGGAAGCCTGAGGCATTAGTGTACCATCATAGTCTAAAAGAATTGCCCTTGTTGTAGTCCTTTTGTAAGCAGAAACTATGTGTTCCATCGAGAGCTTCCTGAAGTTTGGATCAAGTGCCACAACTCTAAAACTCAATCCAAATCCTATACCCCAGCACCTCCGCCTCACGTGCTCCCGACATGTCCTCTCCAAATCTTGAAGGAAACTACGAGCCCAATACCCAACATCATGGGTACTGACATATCTATAATGTTTCTCATGCCGGAGCTGTTTTTCTGGCTCAGCCAACTCAATGGCAGAGTCCATTGCATCTGCAACAGCATCAATATTCCAGGGGTTCACTCGAATTGCTCCACTCAAAGATGGCGAGCACCCAATGAACTCAGAGACAACTAACATACTCTTCTTGGGGGTGGTTGGCTCCAAACCCAGTAACTTGTCTAATTTCGCATTCCCTTGGCGACTGATTATGTATTCGTATGGTATGAGATTCATCCCATCCCTCACTGCTGTGACCAAACAACACTCAGCAACCACATAATATGCAATTCTCTCATAAAACGTAAGTGGCTCATCGATCAAGACAACAGGGTCATATCCAGGTCTTCCAAAGGTTTCATTAATCCGCTTCACAGTTGATGAAGTCTCAGCCTGAACTTCTTTCACATCTTTTCCTCTACCCCTAGCTGGAAGGGCTATCTGTACAAGCACTACTTTCCCCTGCCACTCTGGGTGCTGCCTAAGAAGCTGCTCCATGGCCAAAAGCTTCAAACTTATACCTTTAAATATATCCATGTCATCCACCCCAAGTAACATTATCCTACCCTGATCACAATACTGCTTGAGAAGCTCAGCAACCTTCACTTCAGTCTCTGTGTGACTCAAAACAGACTGCAGCTGGCCCATATGTATACCAACTGGAAGAATTTTAATGCTAACCGTCCGACCATAATACTCGAGGCCTATATATCCGCGCTTGGACTCATATGTAAGACCAAGCATCCGACTACAACAGGATAGGAAATGCCGGGCATAATCAAAAGTATGGAACCCAATCAAATCTGAATTCAGAAGGGCCCGAAGAAGCTCTTCCCTAATAGGCAGTGTCTTATAAATCTCTGATGAAGGGAATGGACTATGGAGGAAAAACCCAAGTTTTACCCTATTGAACCTTTTCCTCAAGAAAGTCGGTAACACCATCAGGTGATAATCGTGTACCCACACATAATCATCTTCGGGATTGATCACTTCCATAATCCTATCTGCGAAAATCTTATTAACCGACACATATGCTTGCCATAACGACCGGTTAAACCTACCACCAAGGTCGGGCGATAGGGGCAACATGTAATGAAACAATGGCCACAATTGCTGCTTGCAAAACCCATGATAGTACCGGCTAAAAAGATCCGGTGGGAGAAAGGTTGGGACACATTTAAAGGTCTCAAGGAGTATTTGGGAAACCTCGTCTTGTTCGTTTGGGTGAATATCTTCCTTCAGACAGCCCACATAAATAACCTCAATATCATCATCTCCTATACCATCTTTCAATTGAAGAAGAAGGGAATTCTCATCCCAACTGAAAATCCAACCCTTACTGCCATCTGTTTTCCTCTGAGCTCTTAGAGGGAGCTGATTAGCCACTATTATGATACGGTCTCGCTGGGCCGAAGACGAAGAAGGATCGGAGCAAACACTCTCCGCCGGGTCATCATCTATATCGGATATCAAGCCGGCGACCGTCATAATACGCGGAATTCGCCGACTCATGCGGCCAAATGATGGAGACTCGCCGGAGGCAAGCTCCAAAAGATTTGAATACGATCTGGACACCATGTTTTCTAGTCCTGCAACAATCGTCGCTAATCAAAGCTCTATATCTTTCACTATGCCCACATAAAAGAAAAACCCATTAAAGTGAAATCCCCTCTTTGATAAAGCAACCCAACAAAATTTACTCAGAAAGAAGGCTACAAAACAAAGGTTTGAGTTTTGGGTCGAGTACCACTTTCAGATAACGTGTAAGAGAGATTCCACAGAAACCAATTGGCGACAAGAAAAGGGCAACAAGATTTCTTCCAAGATAAGCTTGGAGAAGTGAATCAAAACAAAGAAAAAGATAAACCTCCAAGTTTCTTGCCATCCAGATAAAAAGGAATGGAATAGATTCAGATCATATACACCTAAGAAATACTGATTTTTTTTTTTTTTTCTACCAAACTTTCCACTACAGATTGTCACACTTGCACTGCTCAGAAAATAGCAAAATTGAAAAAAGAAAGTAAACAAATAATTCAAAAACAGTTCAAGAAAATTACCAGCTGCTGAAAATGCAAATCCATTTTTTTGTGGGGGTGGGTTGGAAAATTCTGTACTCCTTGGATCTAGATAGTTAGAAAAGAGCCAAAAAATCTCATCCCAGTTGGCGGGGGGCAAAGGAAACCACAAATCTGGTAGCTTTATTTATGAAGCTTCGCTCAGCGATCACAATTCACAATCTTCCGCGTTAACGCTCTTTCAGTCCCAGCCTTCCAAAGACATTTATGACAAGAAAACAGATTTTCAAGAGCTGTTTCCTTTTTCCTTTTATTCTTTTTAAACAAGACCAAACAGGTCCTACGAGTCTGAAACAAACTCAAAAGTGGAAAAAGAATGAAAAATGCTAAAAGGAACCTCGACTGTTCGCTTGGTTTCTAAGAGGAGGATGGCGATTGATCGGACAGCCAGGAGTGAAGGATTATTTACACGCGAAGAGCAGAGAATAAATCCCTCCGTTCTTATCCCTTGTCCTTTGGTGAGTTCGCCACAACGCATCGGATCATCATGCTTTGTTTGGGACCCACTAACGGGCCTTTCTGAAATTAGCTGTCCTACTCCTCCCCAATGACACGTGGCCTATAAATATTCGCTTTTGCAGGTATGAATAGGCTACGTGGCGCAGTGGCCACGCTTCATTGACAAAACAAAACCAGGCCTCGGGTGACGTGTCTCGGTTTGACCGATTTGCGGATATTTGCAACAACCGTAGATTAACCTTTGGGATTCTATGGTCCGCTTTACACAACTTACCATGTTGAATACCAACAAATAAATCTTATCCACGTCACAAAACTGTCGTTTAATGCCTCACAAGCTGTCCCAATAATTTACTCCAATCTTCTCTTATTTGCCCATACATTACATAAGAAAAAAAACATATCCATTTCATAAAATAAATAAATCAAAATATTAAAAATTATTATATTTTGGTATGTAAAATAGAATAGTTTTAGGCGGCCTACTAAGTCCCTACAGAGTCCATCTCTGCAGACGTGGCGTGGTCTAGTCAGCCATGCCACGTTAGGCCTTTTAAAAAAGAAAAAGAAAAATATTCAGATTCGTGTTTTAATGGAAAGAAAACATTCATTCTCCAAAAAATAAAAAAACAAACCATTCCCCCAAATCTTTTACTCCTCTCTCCATCTCCATCTCCATCTCCATCTCCTCTCTCTCCCAACCAACCGCCGCCTCAAAAGCCACCCACGAGCTACCGTCGACAACTAGCTACCATGGCCACCAGGTTCGTCCATGTCCATGTCCATCTCCGGCGACTAGGTACCTCGCCATCTCTAGCTCAGGCAACCCATCTCCAGCTCCGACGATCAAGTTCGTCAAATCCCTTCCTCCACACTCCATCTCCATCTTTCTCCCCCCCTCCAACAGTTGCCACCCACCAGCAAGAAGCACCATCAACGAGCAGATATGTTCCCGGAGAAAACCCCACCGGCGTGCCACCACCACCGCCGAGCTAGACCACTGATGCCGAGCCTCCACCCACTAGCCTCAAAACCCGCTTCTAGATTCAAAATTAAAATCTAGAGGTGGAAGGTTAACCCTCACAGGTGTGTCATCACTACCGTCGAGCTGGACCACTGATGTCGAGCCTCCACCCACTAGCCTCAAAACCCGTTTCAGGAATCAAAACTAAAACCTAGAAGTAGAAGGTTAACCATTTAGAGATTCTATCACCCTAAAGGGATCCGATCATCTTAAACTCGTTTCTAATGCCTCACACAAATCTAATTTTTTTTTTTTTTTTAAAGGCCTAACGTGGTGTGCCAATTTTGCAGAGATGGACGCTAGAGGGACTCTAGTAGACCATGTAGAATTACTTTGTAAAATGATACATAAACAATTAGAATCATCTCCAGTTCATTTGAACCGGAGAATATCTAGTTAATTATATTAGAGAGGTATTTTTGTCCCACCAAAAAGTGAAAAGACAAAAATACCCCTCAAATCTCATCTCAACTCCCATTCGACCCCTTAAGTGCATTTTCTAATGTTTAATTAATCATTTGGTTTTGATTAGATCATATTATTTATTAATTAAAAATAATTTCCATCAACAACATAAAAAATTTGAAAGCATCGATCATCAATTATCTCTATGTCGTCTTTGCTATCACAACACAAATCAACCCAAAAGTAGATAATTTTTCTTTAGAAACATTTTGGCAGATGTATTAAGATTACCCTTCATGTATTTTAACGCAGTATTTAGCGGCAGAATCCGACGACTAAGCTCTTGCAAAACAAGAAATATTATTACCAAAGACTCATCGGTTTTCAAAAGAACGAGAACACTCTATTGCTTAAATCATAAAAAATAAAAAATTGAATAGAGAAATTTAGGAAGAGAGCGATAATGATGATACCTAATTTTGGAGTGTTCTCCACTTTTAAAGTGAAGGGCTCCTTAGAAATAGTATCCTATAGACTGTTAGGGACCGAGCCAGAAGGTTTAATGGGCAGGGGCTAAAGTAAACCTCGCAACAAGGTTTTTAGTCTGAGCAGAATTTTTTATTTATTTTTTAACAAGGGGCTAAAAAGATGAATAGACACAAGTTTAAGCAATTTATTGTCAAAAACAAGAGAGTTGGAGCCTAGAGCAGTAATGAAATAATAATTATTTTCTCATGAAATGTTTAATAAACGTGTGTAGGGGTGTCAATGCAGGCGGTTTTTTAGCCGCCCGCTAACCACTATAACCGCCTAACCGCCTAACCGCCTAGCTGTTATTGAGTTTACTAACCGTAACCGCTAACCTCCTTTTTATATAATATATTTTTATAATTATAATTATAAAAATATTTATACATATAACATAATCACTTGATCCTTAAATCACAATTTTTTTAAAAATAATTAAATCACAATTTGAGTATTAATATATTATCACTATAATTTATATGATTATATCATATAATCACTTGATCATTAAATTACAATTTTTTTAAAAAATAGTTAAATCACAATTTGAGTATTAATATATTATCACTATAATTTATATGATTATATCACAAGATCAATTGATCATTAAATCATTTGATTATATAATAACAAATTATACATATATAATATGACGTAACTCATAAGTATACCAATTCATACTAATACAACAATTAAATATCTAGAGACTTATTTCCAATGTATGTTATAAATTTATAAGTCTATATATGTTATAAGTCTATATAAGTCTACATATGCATATGAAGAATATAAATGTATAATATCAATACTTAATCATATGATTCAATGACAATTCAAATACTTTATTCAAGACTTCAAGTGAATCATATTATTAATGTACAATGATGATATGATTCGTATAATATCAAATTAAGTAATTGACATTGAATTAAACAATGACTAATGTGTTACTTATAAACACAATTTAAGTATTAATGTATTATCATTATATGTTGTGATAGTTGTCTGAATTCTGAACTTTTTTTTATATGTTGTGTTGATTTTTTATTTATTTTTTATTTTTTATATATATATATATATGTTTTTTTCCTAAAAAAAAAAAGAAAAAGAAAAAAGAAAAAGTTAACCGGTTATAATTTAATATTTAAGGAAATTTTTTTTAAAGTACAAGTAAATGTAAAGAGGGTAAAAAAAGAAGACCAAAAACGCCCAAAAAACCCAAAAAAAGAAGCCCAAAAAGGCCTAAAAAGCCCAAAAACGCCCAAGAAGCCAAAAAAAAAACCCAATTTTGAAAAAGCGGTTAGCGGGCGGTTTTCTATTTCATTAATCGCTAACCGGTGGTTAACCGCTAACCGTTAACCGCTAGGCGGTTAGCGGTTGCGGTTAGTGAAACCTACTAACCGCCTTGACACCCCTAATTACGAGTGACCATTACAAAAAATTTAGGATTCTACAGTACCCTATTTTTTAAAACATCACCAAATGATGACGTGTCAAAGAGCAAAACGTCACTAAAAAATAAAAATAAAAATAGTGACGTGTTAATATCCATGTGTCACTAATTAGTGACATGTGAATAGTGACACATCACTAATTGAATTTTAATTTTTTATTTTAATTTTTCTTTCTTCTTCAAAATTAAATTAGCGACTTGTGAACATTCACACATTACTAATTGAATTTTATGTTGCAAAATCAAAGAAAATAACAATACAAAATAAAGAGATTACAATATGTGAAACTAGTTATTCAAGAATTATGTATGATTTTTCTCTATTATTGTGTTTTTTACATTCTACTCAATACTCACTTTTATAGATATGGAATCATAATGGGAGGTTAAGGAATATGAAAGGGTAGTACATGAATCAAAAGATTACATGAATGTTATAGGAATTCTAAAAGATGACATGAATGTGTACAATTCCAAGAGATGAAACTAAATGGTCATCCACCAAATGCATGAATGCATTCATAACACTCTCCCTTAGATGACCATATACTAAGAATATGCCTCCTTAAAACCTTGCCAAGGAAAACCCAATGAAAAAAAAAAAAAACTGTGGCGAAGGAAAAAGAAGACAATATTTTTGTGTGCCTTCGTATGCTTTAGGACTGCCTCATTAAAACCTTACAAAGGAAAACCCAGTGGAAAAAACCTTAGCGAAGGAAAAAGAGTACAATTAGCATAATCATTTTATTCTCACTCATTAGCACGAAAAGCTTCAATTCTTTATGATGAAAGATGCTTGAGTCGGCGCATTCCAATGTTATTTACCAACTTCTTAAATGTTGCAGTTTGTAATGTTTTGGTAAATAAATCTGACAAATTGTCACTTGATCGTATCTGCTTAATATCAATATCACCACTCTTCTAGAGCTCATGTGTATAAAAGAACTTCAGTGAAATGTGATTGGTTCTATTACCTTTCATATATCCTCCTTTGATTTGTGTGATACAAGCAGCATTATCTTCATATAATATTGTCGGGCTATCTTTGATTGTGGATAAACCACATTTTTCTCAAATGTGTTGAATTGCTGATTTTAGCCATATGCATTCTCGACTTTCTTCATGAATTGCAATAATCTCTGAGTGATTCGAAGAAGTAGCAACAAGTGTTTGCTTGACAGATCTCCATAAAATAGCAGTACTTCTAGATGTAAATAGATATCCTATTTGAAATCTACCTTTATGTGGATCAGAAAGAAAACTCGCATCTACATATCCAACTAATTGTGAATTTGAACCTCTTGAATAAAATAATTTCATGTCAGTTGTTCAACGAAAATAACGTTCAACATATTTGACCCTGTTCCAATGCCTTCGAGTTGGTGCAAAATTGTATCTTGCTAGTAAATTAATTGAAAATGCTGTATCAGGTTGTGTGCAATTTGCAAGATATATCCGAGCACCAATTGCACTAAGATATGGTACTTCAGGACCAAGAATTTCTTCATCATCTTCTCGAGGACGAAAATGGTCTTTTTTCACATCAAATGATCGAACAACCATTGGAGTGCTCAAAGGATGAACTTTCACCATGTAAAAGTGCTTCAGGACTTTTTCTGTGTATGTTGACTGATAAAAAAGAATTTCATTTGAAAAATGTTCATTTTGTAAGCCAAGACAAAGTTTTGTCATTCCAAGATCTTTCATCTTAAACTCATTTTTTAAATAAGTGGCAGTTTTTATGAGCTCTTCTGGAGTCTCAACAAGATTTAAATCTTCTACATAAACTGCATTGATAGCAAATCCATATTCTAATTTCTTAATGAAAATGCATGGACAAATTGAAATATTCTCAAATCCTTCTTTCAATAGATATTCACTAAGACAATTGTACCACATGCGTCCGGATTGTTTTAACCCGTATAAAGATCTTTGTAGCTTGATAGAATAAATACTTCGGGATTTGGAATTATATGCTTCAGGCATTTTGTATCCTTCAGGAATTTTCATGTATATATTATTATCAAGTGATCCATATAAATATGCTGTAACCATATCCATTAAATGCATATCTAAACTTTTTGTAACTTCCACGCTAATCAAAAATCTAAATGTAATTGCATCCACTATAAGGGAATATGTTTCTTCATAATCAATACCAGGTTTCTGCAGAAAACCTTGTGCAACAAGTCTTGCTTTGTATCTCACAATTTCATTTTTCTCATTACGTTTTCGTACAAATACCCACTTGTATCCAACAGGCGATACGCCTTCAGGTGTTTGAACTACAGGTCCAAATACTTCACGTTTTGCTAGTGAGTTCAATTCTGCCTAAATTGCATATTTCCACATTGGCTAATCATTTCTAGGTCGACATTCTTCGACTATTGTGATTCAATATTATTATTACTTCAGGCAATGTCAAATGCAACTTTAAATGAAAATATGTTATCGGCAACAATTTTGTTTCTATCCAATATTTCTCTTATACTTACATAATTTATTGAGATCTCATTATTTTCAGGTACATGTTCTTCTTTAGAGGGTAACTCTTTAGGAAATTCCTCTTCAAGAGGTTCCTCTTCGAGGAATTCCTTTCCAGGAGAATTTTGTACAAAATGTTTGGATGGATCAATTTTCGTTGCATGTTTTGTGGGTAAGGCCTCTTCAGGAGCGCCGATTGAATTTCCTTTGTGCTTTTCTATTTCGGGGAATTGGGTCTTCGACACTTTAGGCGTGCCTTAAACTCATTTACTATTATATTAATTAATTGTCCTACAGGGACTTTTATCTTAGCTGGAGTATTAGCCAGTGGAATGTGAGACTTAACTATTTTCTTGTTGTCAGTAAATGCAGCCGGCAATTAATCTGCAATACTCTGAAAATGAATGATCCTCTAAACTTCTAGTTTACATTGATTTATACAAGGATCAAAATGAGATAACGTCGAATTATTCCAAGTGATTTATTGTCGTGCTTTTGGCAACGACTTTTCTCTCCCTAGTGATGAGAATATGTTTTCATCAAAATGACAATCTTCAAAACGTGCTTTAAAAATATCACTAGTTAAAGGCTTAAGGTATTTAATGATAGAAGGAGAATCAAAACCAACATAAATTCTAAGTCTACATTGAGGTCCCATCGTGTGTTGAGGTGGCGTAATTGGAATATATACAGCAAAACCAAAAATATGAAAATGAAAAATATTTGGTGGTTGACCAAATGCAAGTTGCAAAAGAGATTATTTTTGGTAAGTTGTTGGTTTGATCCGAACTAATGATGCAACATGTAATATTACATGTCCCCAAGCAAAAACATGTAATTTTGTTTTCATAAGCAAATGTCGAGCAATTAACTGAAGTCGTTTAATAAATGATTCAGATAAACCATTTTGAGTATGAGTATGAGCAACAAGATGTTCAACATTAATTCCAATTGACATACAAAAGTCATAAAATGCTTGATATGTAAATTCACCCGTATTATCCATCCGAATATATTGAATTGGATAATCAGGAAATTGTGTTTGTAATATAATTATTTGAGCAAGAAATCTAGCAAATGCAACATTACGAGTAGAAAGCAAGCAAACATGTGACCACCAAGTTGATACATCTATTAAAACCATAAAATATCTAAATGGCCCACATGGAGGGTGAATCGGCCCACATATATCTTCTTCAATTCTTTGTAAAAATGATGGAGATTCAATAATTACCTTAGAATTGGATGGTTTGATAAAAAGTCTACCTTGAGAACATGCAGCACAAAGAGAATCACTTGGTAAAAGAATTTTTGGGTTCTTTAAGGGATGCCCATGAGAGTTCTCAATTATTCGACGCATCATAATTGTTTCCGAATGTCCAAGAGGATCATGCTAAAGCATAAACATCTTTGGATTAGAGCACTTCTGGCGCATTACAATATGTGATTCAATTGTTTTCATTGTTATATAATACAACCTAAAAGAGAAAGCAGACAGTTTTTCCAATATGAACTTCTGGCCTGAAATTATTAAAGTAATATAAGATATTCGTCATTGCCGTCATTACTAGTTTCAACATGATAACCATTTAGACGAATATCCTTAAAACTGATTAAATTTCTTATAGATTTAGAAGAATACAAGGCATCGTCAATATAAAATTTTGTTCTTTTTGCCAATATGATTTCGCTCTTCCAGAGCCTTCGATTAGGTTTGATGAACCGAATATTATATTGACACTAGCTTTGTTTAATATCAAGTATTGAAAATATTTCTTATCTCTAGGAATTGTGTGCGTTATACAATTGGCTGCTAAACACAAATCTTTACCAATCACCTTGGAATTAATCATTCCATCAATATGACATATGCCTCCATATATAAACAAAATATATATTAAATTCATCACCAATCAAAAGATCAATTTTTGTGATAGAGTTTATAAAGAAATCAGAAACATCAAGATGAGTGTTATCCTGTCCATTTAGAGTATCAAGAAAAACTAGATAATCCACATGATAACTGTGATTAGCAAAATTTATTTCAATCATCTTTTCTTTGTCTTTTATGGAGGCTTGATTTAGGTCTACCAAATGTTTAGGCGTACGATAGGTACGTGACCAATGTCTTTTCATACCACATCTGTAACATTTATCTTCATAGTTCTCTGTAGATTTATTCTGTAAACCTTTATTTTCATTTTGTTTCGCCTCAGTGTGGTTCCACTTCTGGTGGTATGGATAATTTCTTTTGTAAGAATTATGAGTACGTTCCCCTTAACCTCTATAATTTTTTCTACCACGACCACGGTTTCCTTTATTACCATGAAATGAGGTTCCATTTGCTTCAGGAAATGGTGTAGAACCCATTGGACGAGATTGATGATTTTTTATTAATAGCTCATTGTCTTGCTCAGCCACTAGAAGACAAGATATTAGTTTAGAATATCTTGTGAAATTATGCTCTTGATATTGCTGCTGCAGGAACACATTCGAGGCATGAAATGTGGCATATGTTTTTTCTAACATATCCACATCAGAGACTTTTTCTCCACACAATTTTAATTGTGGGATAATTTTAAAGAGTGCGGAGTTATAGTTACTAACACTCTTGAAATCTTGCAACCTCAGGTGTATCCAACCATAAAGAGATTTTGGGAGGATAACTATCTTTTGGTTCTTATATCTCTCTCTTAAATTATTCCACAAGGTCAAGAAATCCTTTACCGTAAGGTACTCATTTTTAATTCTTCATGCAGATGATGGCAAAAAAAAAATCATTGCTTCAGCGCGATCCTGCTGAGATGCTTGATTATTGTCCTTAATAAGATTTCCAAGATTCATATCTTCAAGATGGATCTTAGGATCAAGGATTCAAGATAAGTAATTATTGCCATAAACGTCAAGAGCGACAAACTCAAGTTTTGTAAGATTTGACATTATCTATACAAAAATATATCAAGAATTAAATAAATAAACATTATTTAAAATTAAGTGATATTATACGCAAACCAAAAATTTTCAAATATAAGCTATAAGACATCATATTCATAGCTTTAGTATGATAACATTCTAGTTCATATAAATCTCACACGGATCATAATATGCATATGTTATAATATGATTCTTAAAACATTAAAAATTTCTAAGCATATGTTAGAATGTAATTAACAAAATAGATAATAAGATTACTAAATGTTAAAGAAACTTACAATGAATTGAGAATACCTCACGGATAGCTTTTGATGTTGAAGATCAAAAGAACACAACAATTGACTAGAGCTTCGTGCTGATAACATATTGTAAAATCAAAGAAAATAACAAAACAAAATAAAGAGATTGCAATATGTGAAACTAACTTCTTCAGGAACTATGTATGATTTTTCTCTATTATTTTGGTTTTTAGATACTACTCAATACTCCCTTTTATAGATATAGAATCATAATGGGAGGTTAAGGAATATGAAAGTATAGTATATGAATCAAAAGGCAACATCAATCACTACAAAAAAAAGGGGCTTTAGTGACGTCACTGCTGTTCACTAATTATTGCCACGTCACCATATTGTGACGTGCCAATTTTTAACATGATACGAGATTTTTTTGGTAACATGTCAATTTCAACATGTCACCATTTGCTGACGCATTAAGCCTACCCCGTTACCAAAAGATGACGTGTTAAATTGACACGTCATCTTTTGGTAATGTGTCAGTAGGACACGTTATCAAATTGTAACGTGCCATCTTCATGCGATACTGTTTGGTAATGTGTCATCTTGACACATTATAAATTGGTAACGTGTCAAATTGACACGTTGCCATTTTGGTAACGTGTCAAATTGACACGTTGCCGTTTTGGTAACGTGTCAAGTTGAGAAGTTACTAAATTGTAACGTGTTAACTTGATATGTTACAATTTTGTAACGTCTGTAGATGACACGTTACCATTTGGTAATGTGTGAATATGACGCGTTACCAAAAGTTTTCTTCACAACGCTTGCGCTCGATCACAATAATAGAGACTCGGTAGTGCTCGATCGCAATAACAAGGACTCGGCTTACTATTTACAAATATAGTAACGTGCCACTGTGGTACGTTACTATATTAGTAATGTGCCACTGTGGCATGTTACAAATTAGTAACGTGCCACTGTAGTACGTTACCAATTAGTAACGTACCACGTATGTCATGTCACTACAAATTGCCATGCGGCAGCGCCCACCCAGCTTTCTTCTTCTCTTTTCTTTTTTTCCCTTCCCCCTCTTTTTTCCCCTTCTCCCGCTGCACGCAATTCCTCTTCCTCTCTTTTTTTCTTCTCCGGCCCAACAGCTCTCTCTCACTCACTCTCTCCTCCGTCACCCAGGATCACTCTCTCCGTCACTCTCTCTCCCTCTGGCAGAACTCCGGCCGGCATACCCTCAGCATCTCTATCGATCTTCTCTCCTCAGGTATACTGTCTCCTCTATTATTGCCATTGCCAGGTTCAATCGATCTCCATATTTTGTTATATATATATATATATATATATATATATATATATTGATTAAGCTTTTCTGTAGTGTATATATGATTTAATTATCATTTTTTGTTAGCTACTTAACTTATTAATTTGTTTGAAATATATGATTTTTAGGGTCCCATGTTGGTATGATAGGTACATACGTAGGATTGTTAAATATGAACATGCATGCAAAATATATCTATTTTTTTTATTATGTAATTAGTTTGAAATTGGCTAGATAATTTATTTTGTGTATGTTTTACAAACCTGATTATATATATAAATGGTTAACAAAAACAAAATAAACAATATATTGTATGCAAAAATACAACAAACCTAGCTACAGTAGCTAGCTAGATTAATTTTATTTAGGGTCCCTGTAACAAATGCTTTTCAATTTGTTTTATACACTTAGCAACCATCTTCATATTCTCGCATTGGTTAGCAATAGCATAATTAACATGATTAATCAAAGATTATGAACAAAATTATTTAGGTTAATCATGTTATGCCTATGATCCAAATTCTAATTGAAATATTTTTAAAAAGAAACTTCACTAAACCCTATTAAACTTTCATCACTTTTGTAAGTTATATTGTAAATTACATAAACAAAATACTTATAAACAACTAATCTAGGGCTAATAATAATTAAAAAAAAAAAAAAAAACATATAAACAAAAAACAAGTAATTAACCTAGTTTTGAGCATTCCTTTTTAAGATAAAAAGTAAAAGAATATCAATGCATTTATGTTTAAGTGGAGGGTAATTCTTACATATTTATGTTTCTAATGTATGTAGTAATGCTATGGACAAGAGCTGGATGACGAAGTCTAGGAGTACGAAGGAACACAAAGACAGGTGTAGATCATTTGTAGACTTCGCAGTTAGGAACTGTGACACTCTAGACAGACTTATTGTGTGCCCCTGTAGGATGTGCCACCTTAACAAGAGACACCCTCCAGGTTTGGTATACGACCACTTGACAGAGGGGAAAAGGAGTGTGGCCCCAATACAAAGACTGGATTTATCATGGCGAGAGGCCTGTACGAGCTCCTGTTGAAGGCTCTAATTCGACTCGTTCTACTGCAGATGCGGGTGCAAGCATAGAGCAATGTGGAAATATGCACGCCATGTTGCGTGAGGCATTCGGCATGCACGAAGTCAACGATGACAACAATGAGCCTCGGGTTGAGATGCATGGTGAGGAAGAACACATTATGCATGACGAAGCCGATGGAGAAGACATACGGAAGTATAAGAAATTGGTTAAAAAGACAGACAAGCCACTTCATGATAAGACCAAACATAGCAAGCTGAGTGCTACTGTACATCTGTACAATTTGAAGTGTGTGGGTGGAGTTAGTAAAATGATATTCTCGTGTTTCCTCGAGTTCATCAATCAATTGTTGCTTCCAGATGATGGAGCTTTGCCAGTTAATACGTATGAGGCCAAACAATTTTTAAGGGACATGGGACTCGGGTATGAGAAGATCCCGGCTTGTTGTAATGATTGTATGTTGTTCTGTAAGGGCAATAAGGAGTTAGATTCATGTGTTAAATGTGGAGAATCTAAGTGGAAGGACAAAATTCATTTAGACTAGGATGGCCACCCCATATCGTCGAGTAAGAGACGTACGGTGGTTTCAAGTCATACCACGACTACAGAGGTTGTTTATGTCGTAGCATACCTCTCCTTATATGAGGTGGCATTTAGTCGGCCGCATAAAGGATGGCGTATTGGGGCATCCTGACCGACGGTGAAGCATGGAAGTCATTCGATAATTTATATCCGAAGTTTTCATTAGACAACAAGAACGTAAGACTTGGCCTAATCTCGGATGGATTTAATCATTTTAGGAACATTAGCGCATCCCAGAGTACTTGGCCTGTAATGCTTGTATTGTACAACCTGCTGCCTTGGATGTGCATGAAAAAAACGTCTTCATATTATCCCTGATTATTCCAGGGCCAAGATCACCTGGAATGGATATAAATGTCTACCTGCAGACCTTAATTGAGGAATTATAGAAACTATGGAATGTAGGGGTACGAACATTTGATGTCTCTATTAAAAAGAGTTTTATTCTCCTAGCACAGTTGATGTGGACAATTAATGACTTCTCGGCATACGCAAACTTGTCAGGGCGGCCTACCAGGGACGAAAGGGCAAGTCCTTGCTGTATGCATGCAACAAGGTCTAGGTGGTTAAAACACAAACAAATTTTGCTTTATGGGGTATTCGCGATACTTGACCATGAATCATCCTTGGAGGCGTAACAAAAGAACGTTTGATGGTAACCAAGAAGTAGACTATGCCCCCGATGTGCCAAATGGAAATGAAATCCTAAGACAGTTAGAGCAGATGATATTTGGGGATGAGAGCGTCGGTAAGTCAAAGTCCATTTGATAAATCACAAACGAAGCAGAAGAGGGCTCCTAAGAAACGACAACCAGCGACTACTAGTGTATTCTGGAAGAAAAAAAGTATTTCTTTAGGTTGCCGTACTGGAAAAATAATTTATTGCGGCACAACCTTGATGTCATGCACATAGAGAAAAATGTGATGGACAACATACTTGGCATAATATTGGACATTAAAAGGAAAACGAAGCACAATCTTAAAGCATGTAAAGACTTGCAAGAAGCGGGTTTTAGACATACACTTCATCCGTTTACTATCATGGATGGAAAAATCTATTCGCCCCCAGCTTGCCACACGATGTCAAACAAGGATAAAACTGGTTTTCTAAAAGTGTTTCGAAATGTAAGGGTGCCAGACGGATATGGCTCGAACATTTCTCGATGTGTACGACTTAAAGACCAGACGATATCGGGTTTGAAGAGTCATGACAGTTATGTATTGATGCAACAGCTTCTTCCAATTGCATTGTATGGATCATTGATAGGTAACGTGGTTAGACCTCTGGTTGAGATGTCTGTATTCTTTAGGGGCATATGTTCAACGGCGTTGACACAAGATGATATAAACCGACTTGAGGATGACGCCTGTATCCCTCTGTGCAAGATGGAACATGTATTCCCCCTCTGTTTTTTCACTAGCATGGTTCACGTTGTTATGCATCTCGTCCGTGAATGCTGACTTGATAGACTGGTACAGTATAAGTAGATGTATCCGGGAGAGAGGTAAAATTTCACGTAAAAAAAAATTAACATAGAAAATTTTTCGCCATATTTATTTAAAAACAATTACTAAATGCAATGATTGACTGCTTTTGATATTTAAGAGCCTTGGGGGGTTCAAATATAATGTACGCAATAAAGCAGCTCCTGAGGGCTGCACTGCGGAGGGTTACATAGTAACTGAGTTAGTGACATTCTTCTCGATGTATTTAGAGAACGAACCGACATTTCACAATAGACCGCAAAGGAACCAGGATGGGTCTAAAGGGGTGGGAACACGAGTTGTCCTCGACCAACTTAGACTGACATAGATTCACCATTATATTATGTTTAACTCCAACGAGTTCCTCCAATTGCAGACATGAGTATCGTGTAATAAAGATATGCATGTTCATATCATCATCTAACACCATTAGTTGTGAATTCTAATCAATGGATTTAATTTCAAATTGTAGGATGCACAGGGATACGATTAGGCAAGCATCCAATAGGGAGCCGCGACGGACGATTAGTTGGAAACCCAACATTTTGAGCAATTTTAAGACTGGAACTATGAATACGTAAGACTAATGTCATGTTTGCCTAATAAATTCAAAAATATTTCCTTATAATTCCTATTCCATCACAACACTAACTACACTTCATCATTGTATATGACTTGCAGGTCGATCGTTCGGACGATCGACGCAGGAAGGAAATGGTTGACAAACTAATAATACATTGTAGAAGGCCGATGATCTCAGCAATCCAATATAACAGATATATGGTCAACAACAAGTTCTTTCACACTCTTGCACATGATGTGGAAAGAGGTCTTAGAATAGTGGCCTGTGCGTGCCAACTGTTGATGGTGAAATATACCACAGGAAGCTAACTAAATACTTGAGGTGGAGTATTACGACAGGACGAAGTACGTTATGTTCAAATGTGATTGGGTGGACAAAACAAGGGATAGGGGATACAAGGTGGACGAGTATGGACTAACGCTTGTCAACTTCAAAAACCTTGTCCATAGGGGAAGCTAATTAGTGATGAGTCGTATGTGCTAATTTTTCATGTGGAACAAGTTTTTTACGTCGAAGATGAAAGGAACCCAGATTGAGTTTGTGCTGTGAGGACTAAACCTAGAAAAATCTACGATGTTGGTCAGGGTCAAGGGCCTCTTGATGATCATGCCAACTATCACGAGAGTGAGCCACTCCTATTAAATAAAATAATCACCAGTTTGATCCGCATATTGATCCCGAATACGTCCTTAACTTAGCACCAATCGAAGCGTATCTGATTCCATAAAATTTAACTATTGTACATTGATTGGTTTGTTGTTATTTATTTGTATATTGATTGTCAATTGTTCAATATATAATTGGGTGTCATATTTCTTTCATTGTACACATAACTAATTGGGTGTGTGATGTATTTCGCTGGTTGATATGAATACTCAGGGGAAGTCAAGAGGACGGAGGGCACAATCTTCTAAGTCGTGTACTATGGGTGGACAGGGGTCGAGACCGTACGTCTTTCCTAACAGTGAGACACAGGACGTTGCTATGCTTGTGAGCCAGCAACCATGTTATCAACCGGTACTTCTAGAGCATGTGGAAGGGTAGACACCTACGAGACACGATTATATCTTCAACATTGAAGATATTCCCTGCTCTTCGATTGAGCTAGACCCATCTTTCCCTGACCCATCCCGTTCGACAGCCTTACATAGCTAGGGTATCGATATGAGCCTACTCCTCGCGACTTGGACGAATCCCTGCCTATGCCATCCCCGCTGGTCTCATTGACCCAATTAGGTTTATTACCGCACGGCTATTTCAATCAGCGGCCATACAGTAGCGCACATGTAGATGAGAGTGAGACACAGGCCCCCGATTCCTTGGATGATGCGACAGGTGACGCGCACGGTCAGTAGCCCGATGACCCTGTTTGGCCAGTATTGGCTATTGACCAGGTTCGGACGATAGGTATGTATGTATGCTAGTCAGAACAATAAATATGTATATATTTACGCATGATGGTACATGTAGTTAGTTCATAAATCTTAATAATATATGAATAATTTTGTGTGTTAAACATCAATGCAGATGGTGACGATAAATTTGAAGTGTTGACCGTAAATGACTCGCAATGGTTGTGGGACATCACGAGGGGAAAAGGATCGTGTTGGAGCATAATGGAGTGTGGTAGCCTGTAGGAAAAAGCGGGGAAAAATTTAGACTGATGACGGGTAAGATTGATAAGAGCAGGGCCTTTGTGAGGATATCCGACGACTGGAAGAATATACCAAAAAATACGAAGGAGGATATATGGAACGCATTGATGGTATGTGTAGATTAGATGTTCTTAATTTATGATATGTAGCATTTACATTTCATTTTGTAAAACGATTAACTGATGTTGAAAATATAATGTATGGGTCATAATTTCTCAATGTTTAACTAATGCAGAAGCACTTCTACATCTTGCCTGGGTCAGATATGGCGGCAATAAAAAAGGACGCGTTTAGAGACATGGGCGAGAAGTTGAAGCTTAGGAGACACAAGTTAAAGAGTAAACTCAACAGTAAACGTGGCGATACTCCTGCGACCGTGGGGGAGAGGATGAGGGAAACCATTGAAAAGTACAACCCCACAGACGTGGAAAAATTGATGGAGAGATAGTGTGATCCCGATTATCAAGTAGGTTACGAGTTTAATTTTATTTGTATAGTTTCATTAATTGTAATTGTTAGATGCCTCAGCTATTAATAACGTTTACATGTTGTGTTCGTAAGACTATGCTAAGCATATGAGAGACATACAAGCACTGAATAAAACACCACACTGCACCGGCTCGAAGAGCTTCGCAAGGGTGTCACATGAGGAAGTTCGTTTGTCATTTACCATATGTATATGTTATAATCCGAGTAATATATATACGAACGTTCAATTTATGCTTTGAATTTTTGCCGGTAATTACTTCGGCCAGGGCTCCTACGCGAGCGAAAGCTTACATCAAGACTAATAAAAATAAAGATGGTAGATGCCCAAATCCAGAGCTCGCGGAGAGAGTTGTATGCTCCTTACACCTTGTCCTGCATTTTTATCTTTGTATTAACTTATTTAGGATTAATACTTAGATAACAACGATCGTGTGTAATGTAACGCACATGCACGAATAGAGGAGCTATTAGAAACTGACCCTGTGAAATTGGTGGATGGGCCCCAGGTACGATTTGGTGGGTAACGAACGACCCATACGTCCAAGCGCACGACAATAAGCTTGAATATGCGGGTCGTGTTCGAGGGGTTAGTTAGAATATTTTACCTGTGCGCGACAACATCCACTTCTATTATACATTGTCTCAAGCACAGTCACAGAACCCTGGAGACTCGATGGTCTTGCGTACTGAACTTGAAAGAGCAATTGAAGCTGAGTTGGAGCAGCACAGGTCGCAGATGGATGCGATATTGGCCCAGCAAAGGGAGGAGATTACTGCGGCGGTGACCGCGCAGGTTACTGAGCAGATGGTTGCGTAGATGGCGGCGTATGAGGCTTCATTTCGTGTGCTTGAGGGCTCGATACATGTGAGCTCCTAGCCGTAGGTGACTACGGTTAGAGATCCGCACAACACGGAGTCCCCAACCCGTGTGATTGTGAGATTTTCAGCGGATAGCCAGTCAGGTAACACTATATTCTCATTGTTTCTCTTTTAGTAACACAATTATTTTACGAGAGGACTATCATTTTAATTGCTAGTAATTTTGTTTGATAAATACACTTTGTTAGCATCTTTATGCGACACATTCATCTATATAACACAATTGCAACGTAATATATGTAGATGACATAAGAGTAGAAGCTGAGGACGACAATCACAATGAAAGCCAACACCAGACCCTGGCTGGACAGAAGTCTCGTTTGTCAAGACATTATACCCGTCGTTCAGCAACCCCGTATGTATATTTGACTTAATAAAAATACAATATATAATAATCGAATACCATATATAGTTAACTCAAAATAATTTGTTATATTGTTCTTGGTTGGTTTGGTTGTGGTTGGAGCTTTGCATATTTAATCTTACCATATTTGTTGAAACTGCCTCATTGAATAAATATACATATAGATGTATATGTATTTATGCGTAGGTAGTGTAGATATATATGTTGAAGTTGTTTATGTGACATTCGGTTTGTTAAACTTGAATACTAATTATATTGAGTATGATGACTTTACTTAGATATTGCTCATCGCTTAGGACTTGATAAGATTTTATCATGTTATTTTGCTGATTGATCGTTTGTTTTATCATTTGCAGTTAGTGCGGAGAAACCTGGAGATCATGACGATGTTCACTCGGATTTCGTTGGGTGTTTGTTTGGGAGTTTTTTTGTGTATAACTTAAGTTAACTTAAGTTAATGCAAGTTGTGTATTTCCTATATTTTGTTGATGTATATATATTTATAGTTGGATTATTTGTGGTAGGTTGTGATGTATATATTGTGATAGTTGGGTTATTTGTGATATTTGGATTATTATATTTAGATTGATGGATAGTTTGTGATAGGTGCTAATGGTTAGATTGATGCAACTCGTATATCAGGTGTGGCGGCTCCTAAATTCGGGTATAATGACCCGACAAAATATTTAATAATTTTTTTTTTTTTTCTGCTATAATTGGTGATGTGCAACTATGACACGTTATCATATGGTAACGCATGACATAGTTCACATGTTACCACTATTACTAACGTGCCAAACTGACACGTTATTAAACTGTTGTAACGTGCCAAACTTGACACGTTACCTAATTGTAACGTGTTAAATTAGACATGGTACTATAATTTTGGTAAGGTGTCAATTCTGACACGTTACCAAATTGTAGTAATGTGTCCAATTTAACACGTTACTAAAAGGTAACGTGTCATTAACTAACACGTTACTAAATCCCCAGTAGTTATGACCAATTTTTTAACCTGTCCGGCACGTTACTAATGACATGTTATTAACCTTTAGTAACGTGTCAATAGCCTTGACACGTCACTATAGGCCCATGACAAAAATAAATAAATTTTTGTAGTGAATGTATTACATGAATATTATAGGAATTCTAAAAGATGACATGAATGTGTAAAATTCCAAGAAATGCCCAAATGCATGAATGCTTTCAAAACATTTTAATTTTTAATTTTTTTTTTCTTCTTTAAAGGAAAGTGGAAAAAAAGTGTAAAATTTAATTAGTGATGTGTGAATAGTGACACCTCACTAATTAAACTTTTAATTTTAATTTTTTCCTTTCTTCTTTGAAACTAATTAGTGACGTGTGAATGTTGACACGTCACTAATTAGTGACGTGTCAGCATTCACACGTCACTAAATACTAATTAAATTTTAATTTTCTTTCTTCTGTAAAGGGAAGAGGGAAAAAAGCTTAAAATTTAATTCACGTGTCACTAATTAGTGACGTGTCCACATCCACACGTCACTAATTGTAGTGACGTGTGAACATTCACTTTTTACTAATTGATTTTTTTTTTCCCCCATTTTTTCTTTCTTCTTTAAAGGGAAGAGAGAAAAAAGCTTGAAATTTAATTAGTGACGTGTGAATGTTTAACACATGTCACTAATTATATAATATCATTAAAAATTCAAATTTTGAATTTAAATTTATCCCTTTTTTTTATTCCTCACACCTCCCCAACTCCGCTGCTTCTTTCTTCTTTCTTTCTTTCTCTTCTTTCTCTTCCCTTTTTCTCATGCCTCTTTCTTCTGCTTCTTCCTTTTTTCTCACCTCCCCTAAAAAACACCGTTGTAGGGACTTTGGGTGAAGCAAGGGAAAAGAGAAGAAAACAGAAAAAAGAAAAAAAAAAAATTATATACACAAATTAGTGGTGATTTTTTTTAAAAAAATTATTATTATTTTTATAACTTTAAAAAAATTGGTGACGTTTTTTTACTGTTCAACACGTCAGTGGTCAATTCCACACGTCACTAATTTCCATTAGTGGCTCCTGGATTTTTTACATGTCACCCACATCGCTATTGTCACGTCACCACCCTTATTAGTGATGTTTTGGGCCTTAAAACGTCAATAACAAGTAGTCTCTTTTTTTTTTTTTTTTTTTGTGTTTGTGTTTGTGTTTGGTGTGAGTTCTCCTCCCACAAACATTTCCCCAAGCCAAGCCCAAGCAAAAACCAATTGGTTGTACCGGCAATATGGGGAGATAAGTCAACCCCGTTTTGCAAAAATCTCGCCTTCATTAGCTTTGCCTTCGCTACAATTTCTTGCGAAACTTGACTAATAACACCACAAACTTAACACAGAGCACCCCAAAGAACACCCCTACACAGAATCATAGTCTAAGCAATTTAGTCTTATTTTGATCATTTGAAATCATCAAGAAAAAGTAAAAAGAAGCAACCAGATTGTAAAATTGAGACGTAGCTTTGGACGATCGGCTTTCATGAAGGGGGAGGGAAAGTTATGGAAAACCCTCAAACTCATAATCGAAGTGGAAAACCATCAAACTCATTCCCAATCTACAAACAATCAAATCAAAATCTATCATAATCAAACCAAAATCTTCAATTTTTGCCTTGCCCATAACCATCTCGCCTACAAGAAGGGGAAACAGGGGAGGGGATGTCAACAAAACGGGAGACGGGAGAGCGAGAGAGAGAGAATGAAAAATGAAAAAGTGGGAAGAAGTTTTTGGAAAAAGAGAGTGGAGATGAGAGAAATAATAAAAAAATAAAATGGTTGTATGAATAGTTCCACTACATGTAGCGGGATATTGTTCACATATACTCAAAATATTCTCTTGTTTTTTTTTTGCTAATCCAATGTGTGAAGTTTTTTACAAATCTGATTAGCCATTTTAGATCAAAATGCCATTTCGGTACTCTATTGTGAGTGCTCTAACCTAGTAATAAGTAGGTAGATACTCAGAACCTTTAATTTTATTACTTAGTAATGTGTTTGAGAATTCTATTTTAGGAATAAAATTTTGGAATCTCCTTCAAAATTCATGCAAATCATTAGTATTATAAAAGCTGCTTAAAACTTTGGATCGTATTTATTAAATGAGATAATTATTTTGGAGATTGAAGGGAGATAATTTCAAAGAAAATACGTCACATAAATGATTTCCAGGTTCCAAAAGAAAAACCATTTTGGTGGATCGATCCCCACACATTTTTGGAGAGAAAATATCCCAACAAATTGCACTTTGTCTTATTTCTTCAAAACATTCCAAACTTTCTTTTTCTCATTTTCCTACTACTCAAAGCTTCTCCAACATCTGCAAATCACTGAATTGACGTGTTTGTTGAAGACCTACCTCCTGACCCCCTCTGACTGAAGCCCCATCTTGGAGAACCCTACCAGAGCTTGTGCCTCTCACTTCAAGTACCCCATCACCTGATGAGAGCCTCACAAGAGAAATATTATTTAATTCGAAGGTTACTAAAGTTGACTTCATTGGGGTGGACAATATTTTGTCAACTTCTCTGGCTACCCCAGTTTTTGAGGAGTCCTATAGAGAAGAAATGTTGATCACTAACCCTGTTCGGAAGAAACACATTGAGAATCACTATGGGAAGTCTCAAGGTCTTCCAGTTGATAGAAGCCGTTTTAGGGTATTATGAGGAGTCTTATTTCTTGTGGAGTGCTACATGGTTATAAAGAAGAAGGGTTGGAAAAGCTTGATTGGACTTCTGAAGAATCGAGGTAAGATCCTTCGGAACTCAGATTTGGATTCATTGAGACTTCATAGGATCGAATGCAAGCCCTATGCGCTCGAGTCGTCATCCATCAGGGTACATGATCTTCATCCAGGTTTATTTTCTCCATGGTTGTTCTATTCTTTGATTATATTTTGAAAACAATGCACTGCACTTGACTGGTATTTGGTTGGAGCATCACTTTGTTTTTTAGGACTACTGTATCTGCATTCAAGTTTGGGGGTATGCTTTACCCTACCTTTTTCCCATACAAGTATTCCTATCCTCTTACTATTGTTTTTCAGTTTTATACACATTGGGAACAATGTGTGATTTAAGTTTGGGGATATAGACCAACATCATAGTCCAATTTTTGTTGATTATGTCATTCTTAAGCGTTGAGCTTTAATTTTAGGGTTACGTACTTTTTTAGTATTTCGGTTTGCACTTTTTTATGTTTTCTCCCTAGGTTTCCAAAAGTGTCAGCAATGGTACCTAACTTATGGGAAAAGACAAAACCGATACCTCATTAAGTTTTCGTTGGAGAAATTTAACGATTTAACATGTGTCACTCCCAAAATATGCCACAAGGCCTAATTTTTTTTTAAAAAAAAATAATAAAATAATAATACAAAACCAAAAAAGAAAAAAAAAAAACTAAGCCTACAAAACAAAAATTATAAATATTAAAAATTGAAAATTCTACAGGGTAGCTGACCACCCCATTTTGGCCAATGGGGGTAGCTGGCCACCTGCATTTTGGCCATTAGGGGTGGCTGAGCCACCCCCAAGGCCAATCTGGGGGTGGTCGAACCACCCCTTAGGGCCAAAAAGGAGGTGGCCAAAACCACCCCCAAAGCCCTTGGAGGTGGCTCAGCCACCCCCAGAGGCCATGGGGTGGCTTCAGCCACACCCAGCTGTCGACATGGGGTGGCCAAAGCCAAAATGGCCTTGAGAGGGTTCGGGCACCCCAGAGGGGCTGCAAGGGGTGGCTTTGGCCTCTGGGGGTGGCTCGGCCACACCCAAGTGCTTTGGGGATGGTTTCAGCCACCCCTTTTTTGGCCCTTGGAGGTGGCCAATGGCCAAAATGGGGGTGGCCGGCCACCCCATTTTTATGTCTTTTTTTTAGGTTAAGTTTTTTTCTTCTTCTTATTTTTATTATTATTATTAAGTTTTAGGACACATGGCATATTTTGGGAATGATACGTGGCATATCGTTAATTTTCTCTAATGGAAACTTAACGAGGTATCGATTTTGTTTTTTCCTATAGCTCAGGTATCATTTTTGACTATCTTGGAAGCCTTGGGAGAAAAAAATAAAGAAGTGCAAACCGAGGTACTAAAAAAGTACTTAACCCTTAATTTTAATTTTAATTTCATTGGTGGGCTTAAAGTTATGAAGACATGATCATCTAATTAAGAAATTTGAGTCTTGCTACTTACTTTTGGCAACATGAGATTCCTCTTGTTTCAATTTGATTTACCATGAGCACACTGGCACATGTTTGTGAGGGATGAAATTTGAGACCAATTATGTTTGTTTTCAATATCTTAAATACAGTTGGGTGACTTATTGGATGAATAACCTTGGCATATTTGTAAATAAAAAAAAATAAAATAAAAGTTGATCAAGTTTGAGTTTCTCACTGAGTAACCAGACATCTTGCCTCATTAAGCAGTGAGTGTTCGCGTCAAAAGGTGAGAAGTTTGGTTTGATTGATAACATGGCTAGCTTAACTTCGTAGCCTTTTTTACTTGAGTTAGTAAGTCTTTAGGAGTGCCTTTACACCTAATGCCCTAAAACCATTTGGTTTGAGAGTCATTGACTTATTACTTGATACATGGGTCAATTAGAAAGCTTAACAGAGCTAATCATTGCAGAAAAAAAATAAAAATAAAAATAAATTATGCCTTGGTCGTTTCATCTAATAGAAAGTCCAATAAATTTTGAGATGCTGAATCATTTATGCTAGAATTATTTTGAAACCTCATAATTATGTGTTAGTTCATTTTGCAGTAATATTGGAACTTGTGATATCTCAAACTGCCATTTGTAAGGGACTTCACTTGTGATTTCTTGGAATTTTGAAGATGGAGTTTATCTTTTTAAGCTTGCTAATGAATGAAAACCATTATTTTTGTGATGCTTTAATTTTTATGAATAACATAATGCTAACAATGTTTGTGGATATTATTCCTATTAAACCCTCACGAGACTTCACTCGTCCTCTAAGGATGCCTAGGGGTTTAAAAGGCTTGTTACATACTTAAATGCAATCATACATCCCACGAAAGTAGGAAGTAGTGTAGTTGTTTTTCTGTTCTTCGTTTTATTTCCTGTTTTGTATTGCTAAAGGACTAGCTGATGTAGCGTGACTTAGTGGGCTGCAGTGAATAACAACAATAAGGAACATGTATGTATTTATAAATCTTGATTCTATCAAAGGATCTAGGAAATCTTCTCTAAAACACTAGATACTCTCCAGGTTTTGAAGGAAAACAGAAGAACGCTCAACTCTGAGGCTTCTTATTGAACAAAACTCATATATAATCAACAACTGCATTTCTGGAGTCTATATGCATGTATTTATAGCCCCCCAAACCCTAAACCTAAAAAAGTACAAATTAAAGTTGAAAATTTAATTTTACGAGGTCCGTTCGTATGGGAAACACTCTCGTCCTGACGGGCACTTAATAAAAGTGCATAAATTAAACATAATGCCATCCAGCTTTCCAATCTACCCTTTATAGCCCGTTTTGACCGAGTAAACATCGGAATTAGCTAACCCTCGTGAAACATGACTTTGTAGATGTTTGAGTTATGCCGCAAAACTTGCTCCAATCAGACGTCTAAAACTATAGATATGGGCTTTTTAGTAAAAGTCTTTAGACAAAAATAACATAGGTGTCCGGACGGTCTACGAATAAGATTGCAGACGAGACTATCAGGTTGAGGCTTTTCTAGACGGGCTAAAGACGAGCTTGCGGAAGATGATCGTTGATCTACCTCATTCTCCCCAAGTTGGAGAGAATTCGCCCTCTAATTCGGACTGTCCTTTCCACGGTCCTTCGGGTGCCCTGTCAACTCGTTCCAGTTACACACCACAATAAACGTGATGCTCTTAATCATCAATAGATTATGATGATTATTTTGAATGCCCCACATGCCACTGTGCCATACTTCAGGCTTGCCGTGCTTCTCTCGTGCAATTTCCCTTCGATATGCCATGCAAATACTCAAGAATGGGTCAGTCGTTGTCTCCCTTCTGAACATGCAATGCTCCTAATCCATAGAAAACTCATTACAATCATTGTTATGGGAATCTGACAAGATATCGTCTATACCAAGGAAATCAGCATAACCTAATTCTTCATCATTGAAATTAGACACTTCTCCTGGAAGGTCTTCATCCTCATAATATTTTGCGATATCATCCGTGAGTCCTTCATCTTCCCATAGGTCATCTTCTTCGGGGTAGAGGCCACTAAACATGGGATAAAATTCATCTTCTTCGTCTTATTCCTCTAGATTGGATGGCAAGGGTCTTTCCTTCGGATCTTCCTCACTGGCATCGTCATCATAGGTTGGTGGGGAATCCCAATCTATGAATCCTTGTGAAGGATCTTCAACATCTTCATGCCTGAACTCCTCATTAATGACCTCTGATTCCTAGAACTCTTCGTCTACAGATACCCTTTCCTCCTCTACAAAATTTGGATTTGGTTGATGGGTTTAAGGCTTGCGAATAATGGTGAAGTTGGTCTCTTGCTAGGGCTCCTCCTCAATCCATGACTTCTGTCGTTGAGATTGCGCCCTACAAACGACAACCACGTTATCTTCATCCATAAAACATGGAGTTGATTGGTGGTGAGGAAATTTAGGACCACCCATGTTCCCAAATTGGGTCGTGAGGGCCTCTAGTTGTTCCCACAGGGTTTCCATCTGATCATGCATGCATTGCCTCCAACGAATCACCGACTGATTCAACCTCTCCACCACCTCCCTAGGCTCCTTCTTTTTGTCGGATTTTTCTCTATTTTCTTTAGTCGGGGGTTCTTTGGGTTGTAAGAAACCTTGGAAGCCCGGGGTGTCCAGCTTGACACCTGCTTCTCGTGACACAGCATAAGCTTGTGCCGTAGGAAATTTTCTCCATACTCTGCGCCCCGCAAAAGGATTGACAGGTTCACTCTCAACGATACATTTGTCTTTCGCCCTCGCGTACCACGGTTTTGGTTGATGATGACGAACGTTTAGACCATCCATGTCGGCCAAGTGATCGGTAGGGACCCTGTGTTGGGTGCGCACACGCTCCCTCTTCCACACGGTTAGACTACCAAAACTCTCCTCCATGTGCCGCCACTAACAAATCGCCAATTGCTCCTTACATGCCGCCTCCGTGCGCACGTGCACTTCGTTCATGTCTGCACAACGGTTGCCGCTTCCCATTCATGGAAAGTAACTCGGGCTCTAATACCAACTAATGCAGCGTGACTTAGTGGGCTACAACAAATAACAACAATATGGAACGTACATGTATTTCTAGATATTGATTCTTTCGAAGGATCTAAAAAAATCTTCTATAAAATGCTAGATACTCTATAGGTTTTGAAGGAAAACAGAAGAACGCTCAACTCTAAGGCTTCATATTGAACAAAACTTATATATAATCAACAACTACGTTTCTGAAGGCTATAAGCATGTATTTATAGGCCCCCAAACCCTAAACCTAATAAAAGTACGAATTAAAGTGGAAAATTGTAATTCTATGATGCCCATTCGGCGGGAAACACCCTCGTCCGAACGGGCACTTAATAAAAGTTCATAAATTAAACATAGCGCTGTCCAACTTCCAATCTTCCCTTTACAGCCCGTTTTGACCTAAGAAACATCGAAATGAGCCAAACCTCGTAGCATGACTTTGTAGTCTCTGTAGAAATTAATGGATTTAGAAGGGTGAAATGGAATGAAATTCCATTTAGGAGGGAAATAATTTTTTACAAGATCCAAAGGATTCTTGAGGTGACGCTGACCAAGTTCTACAAAGAACAGGTTTTTTTGTATAGGTTTTTTGGACAAACCTAGATCTATTGATATGGGTAATTGGTTGGTTGGTATAGAATTTTTGCTACTGTATGAATTTTGAAGAGTTTTGTTGGGTAGGGATAATGGTTGCTGTAGGACATTCTCCAACTGGTAAGGGTCCGGGTGGCTTGGAGATGCTAACGCCGCAAAGCTTGCTCCAATCCGAAGTCTAAAACTCTAGATATGACATTTTTAGTAAAAGTTGTTAGATGAAAATGACATAGGCGTTTGGACGGTCTGCGGACGAGATTGCAGACGAGGCTCTCGGGTTGAGGTTCGTCTAGACAGGCTACAAACGAGCATCTTCGATCTACATCACTTGCAATATGTAAGTTTTGGGGGTATGATAAGTGCTGAATGTGGCATATTCATGCCCCTTAGCTCGCATATATTTATTTCTTAGCATTGTTATCTATTTGATTTTGTTTTGTTTTAGGTGTTTTCGGGTTCTAAATAATAGATGTAAGAAACTCTATTGAATTTGGGCTTAAAGCACACTTTGAGCGCATTTCGAAGACTTGGATTGAGCACACCTACGCTCGAGCGCCCCATCCACTAAGCTCGAGCACACCATTCCTTGGGCTCGAGTGCACCTACTTCGACTAGAAGACTGACTATGGTTTTTCTAGGACTTCTAGGGTTTGTTCGCACCCGTCTCAAAGTCATGAAGAAAACACATACTGCTAGTTGAGAGCAAATACAAACAAAGTCTTCTTGGAGGCTTGAAGAGTTGAAGAAAAGAAGATCATGGCTGGAGGCCATCCTAGCAGAGTCATGAGTTGCTAAACTCATCGTGGGGTATTGATATAGTCTTATCCAATCACAATGGGTTGATTGTGTCTTAATTTAAAAATTTTTTGCATATGCATGATAATTGTATAATTAAGAGGATTGCTACTATTTGTTATTGTTCTTAAAGATTTATTGCAATTGTTCTTAATTTCAAAACTCAATTTTGGTGAAATTCTTATCTCATCTTAGAAATCTATTTACCTTTATTGAACTTAAATCATTCTTGTTTTCTGTAATTATGAGAATGTTGATTATATAACGGTTTTACTTAACACATGATTAAGAAGGTTTGATAGGACATGCCTAGGGAAGACGAATCGTACTACACCCTAGTTTAGTGTAATTTAGGTAGATGGTTCGTACCAACCGAAGATGGGTTATGTTTATCCCTTGATTATGTAGTCTATACCTAGGGAAGATGGATTGTACCGCACCCTAGTGGTTAGATGGACAGTCCGTACCAACCGAAAATGAATTATACTTATTTCTTAATAACGATACTTTCTTGATTATTTTTATCATGCGTATAATTAATTTCTTTTATTAAATATGATTAACCATTTTTGTGTGGGTAGCGGTGAAGTCGATATCCTACTCTCTCCTTATTCTATTTCAATTTTACTTTAGATTTATTTTTATGCACTTAAGTTTTCTAACAAAATCAACAACCTTCTACTTAAGTTACTTTTAATCTTGACAAACTTGACAACGATACATGTATAGTCCTTGTGATTCGACACCCTCAATATAGCCATATCCTACAAGGATTCATCTTATTGCGAGTGATTATTTTATTATTAATATTTTTCATACAAAAAGACCACATCAGCGATCTGCCGAGAGAGAGAGAGAGAGAGAGAGAGAGAGAGCCGAAGAGGTAGGAAGAGGCTGCTAAGAGAGAAAGGGAGAGAGAGATAGCGGGAGAATGAAAAAAAAAAAGTGGGAAGAAGTTTGGGGAAAAAAAGAGAGCAGATGAGAGAAATAATAAAAAAAATAAAGTGGATATGTGAATAGTTCCGCTACATGTAGTGGGACACTGTTTACAAATGCTCAAAATATTCATTTTGCAATTTTTTTTTTTTTTTTGCTAATCCAATGTGTGATTTTTTTACAAATCTAATTAGCCATTTTAGATAAAAGAAAAAAAAATGCAATTTAAGTACTCCATTGTGAGTGCTATAAGCTAGTAATAAGTAGGTAGATACTCGAACTTTATTTCTAATATTTAGTAAGGTGTTGGAGAATTCTATTTTATGAATAAAATTTTGGAATTTGATTTAAAAAATTCATGCAAATCATTAGTATTATAAAAGCTGCTTAAAACTATGGAACGTATTTATTAAATGAGATAACTGATAAGTGCTAAAATATTCATATTTTCAGCCCTTAACTTGCATGTTTTAGTCCTTTAGTTTTAATTAATTAGGTCATTTTAATTCATTTTTGTGTTTTTCATACTTCTGTAGGCTTTTGGAAGAAATTGAAGTAAATCTAGATGATTTGGGCTCAAAGAGAGAGGATGGAAAAATTGGGAGCTCTCTAACACTGCGATCGATCACAGGGTACCTGCGATTTATCGCAGTACCCGAGAAGATCAAACACAAATCAGGCCAGGAGCGATCGAGTAGAGGACAAAAGAAGGATCGATCAAATTCCTGCGATCGAGCGCACACGGGTTGCCATCGATCGCACCCGTGCGCATGAGACACATCAAGTGGCGGCCAGATTGTCATTCCTTCCATATTAGGGTTTTCCAACTCCCAATTGTAATAGGTTTTGAAACCCTACGAAATCCCTAGGTTTACTACTTTATCAAGGACTTCCAAAGCCTATAAATTGACCCTTAAGCCTTTAGAATAAATATACTTTGTAAGGAGAAGAATAAGAGCTCTTCAAGTTCAAGTCTCGCGTTTATTCTTTTCCTTTCTTTTCTTTTCTTTATGAAGATGTTTAACATCAATTTTATGTGTAGCTAATTTAATTAGTAGGGCTTGAATGAAGCCCTAGTTATATTTAGTTAATATTTCAGTATTGGCGCCCTTGTAATGATCTTGTTGTGCTATTTATCTTGATTAACACCTACTTGCATGAATTCCTCATATGTGAGTGCCTGATCAACATATGCATGTGGTATGGACTAACTAGTTAAATCAATTTGGATGGCCGAGTCCTGGGTTTAACATAAGTAACAAAAAAATCCACACCGCGATTCTGAGGTTAATCAACATGGGAAATCGGAAGTATATGCCATGCCCTAGGCCTCATGTGTTTGTCGATTTCCATAGAACATATGCTTTCCTAAGGAACAACTTAGTATACATCATGCTAAATCCCTTAGAAAAGAAAAGAGTTAGAGTATACGCCATGCCTAACTCGTTGCAAAGGGAAATCTATAGCCTTAGGAGTATACGCCATGCCCTTAGTTTGACAAACATTAGATATGCATAACATGATCAAAGCATTGGCATATTGTTATATTAGCTAAATATAATTAGTGGTGGATATCAAAGCCCTACCTTTTATTATCATCACTTAGACAATCAATCTTTGTTTTCCTTAAGGAATTTATTTTTAAACAAAAATTCAGCAATCCTCGTGGGAATGATCATGTACTTGCACCATATACTACGATGTTGACCTTGTGCACATGCAGGTAAAACGTACAATTATTTACCTATTAATTTAGGTAGACATTTTGCACAACAAGTTTTTGGCGCCATTGCCGGGGATTGTTTGATTTTGTTTGGAATTATTTTCCTTAGATTATTTTTGTTTTAAATTTTTCTGTTTTTATAGTCTTTTCCGCAGTTTTTGTGCCTCTGTAGGTGCGATCGATCGTCCAACAAGGGCGATCGAGCGCACCTCACAATGCGATCGATCGCACATCTAGAGAACAGCACAGTACTGCGATAATTATAGATCTAATTTTTTTTCTTTTATTTCATGCTGGGTCAGTTGAGTCTACATCTTCGTAAGTTTTATTTTTAATTTTGTTTTTATTTTCCCTTTTTATTTTAATCTTTTGTTATTTTTACTTTCACACATATGGGGGGGCATTCTGACACCCCATGGACCATGTTCTTTATGCCACGACCCTTATCACCATGTTAGAGAATGTCTTATAATGAGACAAATTTCTAACAAAATTAATGGGCATAAGAACACATCGTTCTCTAGACAGGGGAAAGATAACTATTTTGATTCCTGTAACCCAACATGGAGCCAATAGTCCAATCTTTCATGGCAAGCTCAAGCTCCTAGGACTCATTCATATTCCTCTCATTCGGATCCACCACTACAAGATCAGCTGGCTTCCATGCAAAAGACATTGAATATACTTGTAACATGGCTAGTCGGAACTTCTCTCCCAATCAGCCAGCCACCCAATTCCAGGTGTGTGCCATATGTTCTCAAGTAGGTCATACTACTGAAACTTGCCCTTTGTACTCATCTGCAGATCAGGAGCAAGCCAATTATGTGGGACAGCACACGTATCCTCCCAAGAACAATCCTTACTCCAACACTTATAATTCAGGGTGGCACAACCACCTCAATTCTTCATGGAGTAACAGTAGGGATATTCGGAACCCTCAAGGACAGCAAAGCAATTTCCAATAAACAGTTCAACCAGCCCAAGACCCAGAAGAGGAGGATCTAAAGAGTCTTTTACAACAATTTGTGACTTCAGAATAACAATTCAATACAAAGACTGATCAAGCCATTCAAAGACTACAAGTACAAATGGAAAAATTGGCCAGGGAGCTGAGGGCATCTCCCATCAACTGGCTCAACAACACCAAGAAAAAGAGTGTCAAAGTCAGTTGATGGGAAATCCCAATGGACAATATGTGGAGGAAGAGTGCACCTACTATCATGAGCAAGCTATCACATTGAGGAGTGAAGAGGTGGTTGAAAATCAAGTGGAAGAGGGGAATGGGGAGCAAACCAAAGTTCTAGAGGAGCTACATCGAAAAAAAGAAGAGAGAATTAAGATTTTTTCACCATTAGCTCCTATTCCTGAAACACCAAGAGGCCAAGAGAGAAGTCTGTTAGAGCTACCACATGACCAATTTGAGGACATCAAGATAGAAAAACTCCCTGAGTTTTCTTCTTACTTTATTCTAGTTCACGATCCCCCACCCGATGAGCAACTGTTTGAGAAAACTCAAAGTGGTCTTCCCTAATCTAGAAACACTCAGAATCACCTTGCAGTAGAAAAGATTCATTCCCTTTGGTGCAAGAGATGGAAAGATTGGTGCTTCAAGCTTAAAGTGCCACAGTCTGGCTGAAGACATTAAACTTAGCGCTCATGGGAGACACCCCAAAGCATATCCTTTTTATTTTGTTGTTTGTTTTATTTTTATTTTTTGTTTTCCTTTGTGTTTTGTTTTACTTTGGTGTTTTAGTGTTTCAAGTCTTTTGTCATGTTTTTACATTCTGTTACTGCAATCGATCGCACCCTGCGTGCGATCGAGCGCAGGTCTCCACATGTGGTTTCATTGCATTCTGTTACTACAATCGAGCGTCCCCTGAGTACGATCGAGCACAGTAACTGACTTTTGGTTGTTGTACATTTTGTTAGTGCGATCAAACGCACCTCGGGTGCGATCGAGCACACATCACCCACACACGCACACCCCTGGCCGAATGCGATCGAGCGCACCAAGTGTGCGATCGAGCGCACTCAGATAGAACAGCACGTGACCAATTAGTTTCCCCCTAATTCCCCTCACAATCTCTCGGCGCCGTACAAGTCCCCAAATCACCCAACTCCGGCACCTCCTTTACTAACACACCTGCACCATTTTCCACCACTCCAACCACCGCACCATCACTGTAGGGCCCCATTCTACCCCACGACCATCACCCTCATCATATGTCATGCATTCTGTCCCATCAACACCCCATCTCCGAACACGCCCCAACCTCCAATTTTTCTTTTTTCTTTTTGCAATTGTGGGTGTTCATCCACCCACATTGCCTCTGTGTTGGGTGTTTCTCTTCTTTACAGGGGGTTTTGGGCATCGTTTGCTGTATTTTGTTATTGTGGTCATCAAAAGTGCACACCAACTGTTCGACAAAAGTCCCCAATCAAGCTCAAAATGCCTAGAACCCGTGCTTCATCCTCGCGGGGGTTCGAGGCCCAACCTATTTCTCCTCCGCCCACTTTTGAAGAGCGGGAGCTACTGTTTGAGACTACCTTCGCCATTCACGAAGACTTTCAAAACCATGAGGCGACTTAATGGACAGTCGCCGAGTTTAAGCGAACAGGACTCAAGAAGCTATTCAAACCGGTCACCTCCACCGCCTACCGGAAGTTGGTCATTGAATTCCATGCCAACCTTTCCCATGACTGTGACAACTCGGCTGCCCTTTCTTCAAAGGTGCAAGGCCAAGTTATTGATGTGACTAGGGCCGACATTGTCGCCACCCTTCAATGCAATGATGAGCATCCTCCAGAAGCTGCACACCTTGCCGAGCAACCGCCCCGATACTATGTGGCGGAAATCATTGAGGATATGTGCCAAGGGCACTATGCGGATGCCCACCATAATGCTGGCAGCCGGTCCAAGCTACCTCGAAGGCTTTGGTTTGTGGACTCCATACTACACCACAATGCCTTCTCCTTGGGACACAAAACTCAAAGGCGTGATCAATTTCTTCAAACCCTCTACGCCTTCCACAAAGATGCTTGGTACTCCATTCCCGACATCATTTGGAACCAAATACATAAATTTTTGAATGGAGTGCACATTGGGGGAGCGGAGTCCACTCATTCATGGGGGTTGCCTTTTCCATACCTCATCACCTATATCCTCTGGAAGAAAGGCATCAAGGGCACCGCAGCTGATGAGCCAATCACTACTACTCCCATATTTGACATTCGCCAATGGAACAAGAGCTGCGTCCATATGCCCCTGGCACCTCCAGCACCAGAAGCTGGTGAAGAAGCGGATGAGGCCTAGCCAATGGCAGAAGATGAACCGGTAGCTGAGCTGGTAGCAGTAGAAGAGGAGGAGGCCCCGATCATCTTTCGAGCCGCCGAATACCGCTCCCTTAGTGAAGAGATAGCGGGCCTTCGGAGAGAGCTGGCTGATCAAAGAAGGGAGGCTCAGGAAGATAAAGCATTGATGGATCAATGATTAGCTGCTTTGGAAGAATTGATGCGGTCCATCCTTAGCCTTTTGCCACCACCATCTGGAGCATCTACTTCTGGACAACACTGAGATGGGACCACCGTCTGGCTGAAGACGTAAAACTTAGCGCTTATGGGAGGAACCCCATAGTTTATCGTTTATTCTTTTGTTTAATGTGTTTTCAGTTCAATTTTTATTTTAGTTTTGTTCATTTTTAATTGTTTGTGTGTTTTTTTATTTTGCAGGGACAAGTGTGCTTCACTTCAAGTTTGGAGGTGTGCTATGAGCCATGCTTTCCAAGATCATATCGACCATCTCCCTAGTACATTCTTTCATTTAGTTAGACACATTGGGGACAATGTGTCATTCAAGTTTGGGGGTATGGGCACACATGATTGTTCACACACTTTGTCCTAATTTCAAGTTAATTGTTTTGTTTGTTTGTTTTTTTATGTTCAATGAAAAAAAAAAAAAAAAAAAAGTTTATGCATGCTCATGTTTGCCTAAAAGATTTTAAGTTGATCTAAAAAGAATTGTGGCTTGAATTCATCAATGAGCTTAAAATTTTGAACACTTGATCTGATGAGTGAATCTGTTAGTTTGATTACTTGTTAATGATAGCTGAAAAATCACATGTTTGATTTGATCACACAAAGCACATTAGCACATAATTTGTGAGGTATGACATGAAGTCTAATATGTGTGTTTTTGCATCTTAGATTGAAATTGGATGACTTATTAGATGACACTTTGGCATATTTGAAAAAAAAAAAAAAAGAAAAAAAAAAGTATGAAATAAATGATCATTGATGCCTTTTCACTGAATAACTGGACCTCTTGCCTCAAAGCATTGAGTGTTCACATCAAAAGGTGAAAAATGTTGATTTGATCAATGTCATGGTTAGTTGGTTTTGTAACCTTTTTTACTCGAGTTAGTAGGTCCTTAGGGGTGTCTCTACACCTAATGCCCTAAAACCACCTGGTTTGGGAGCCATTGACTTAACACTCGCTACAATGGTCAATTAGAAAGCTTCAGGGAACCAACATTGCACAACCTGACCAAAAAAAAAAAAAAGGAGAAGAAAAGAAATATGCCATTGTGTCATTCTAATAGGAATTTCAGTGAATTCTGAGGTAAGGAGACATTGCATATTGGAAAGATTTGGAAGCCTCATAATTTTGTACTAATTCACTGTACACAAATTTTAAACATGTGATGATTTAGCATGTCTTTTGTAAGTAATTGCACTTTGAGATTCCAATTCATTGTGAAGATGGAGTTCATCTTTTTAAGCTTGCTTATGAATGAAAATCATGATCTTGAAGTGATGCTTTAATTTTTGGAATAACATGAACTCTTGTATGATGTTTGTGGGTAACATTTCTGAAAAACCCTCATGAGACTTCACTCATCCACTAGGGAATTCCTAGGGGTTTAAAAGGCTTGTTGCATATGCTAAATGCAATCGTACATCCCACAAAAGATGGACTTATCTTTTGTTTTTTGTTTTTCCATTCCTGTCTTTAGTTTTGCATCGCTAAGGGACTAGCAATATGTAAGTTTGAGAGTGTGATAAGTGCTAAAATATTCATATTTTAAACCCTTAACTTGCATGTTTTAATCCTTTGGCTTTGATTAATTAGGTCATTTTAATTCCTTTTTGTGTTTTTCATACTTTTGTAGGCTTTTGGAAGAAAATGAAGTAAATCTAGATGATTTGGGCTCAAAGAGAGAAGATGGGAAAATTGGGAGCACTCTGATACTGCGATCAATCACAGGGTACCTGCGATCGAGCGCAGTACCCGAGAAGATCAAACACAAATCAAGCCAGGAGCGATCGAGCGCAGGACAGAAGAAGGATCGATCTCAGACCTGCGATCGAGCACACTCGGGTTGCGATCGATCGCACCCGTGCACATGAGACACATCAAGTGGTGGCTAGATTGTCATTCCTTCCATATTAGGGTTTTCCAACTCCCAATTGTAATAGGTTTTGAAACCCTACGAAATCCCTAGGTTTACTACTTTGTCAAGGACTTCTAAAGCCTATAAATAGGCCTCTAGAATATATATACTTTGTAAGGAGAAGAGTATGAGCTCTTCAAGTTCAAGTCTCGGGTTTATTCTTTTACTTTCTTTTCTTTTCTTTATGAAGATATTTAACATCAATTTTATGTGTGGCTAATTTAATTAGTAGGGCTTGATTGAAGCCCTAGTTATGTTTAGTTAATATTTCAATATTTGTGCCCTTGTAATGATCTTGTTGTGCTATTTAACTTGATTAACACCTACTTGCATGAATTCCTCATATGTGTGTGCCTGATCAACATATGCATGTGGTATGGACTAGTTAGTTAAATCAATTTGGATGGCCAAGACCTGGGTTTAACATTGGTAACAAAAGAATCCACACCGCAATTCTTACGTTAATCAACATGGGGAACCGGGAGTATATGCCATGCCTTAGGCCTCATGTGTTTGTCGATTTCCATAGAACATATGATTTTCTAAGGAACAACTTAGTATGCATCATGCTAAATCCTTTAGAAAAGAAAAGAGTTAGAGTATACGTCATGCCTAACTCGTTGCTTAGGGAAATTTATAGCCTTAGGAGTATACGCCATGCCATTAGGTTAACAAACATTAGATATGCATAATATGATCAAAGCATTGGCATATTGTTATATTAGCTAAATATAATTAGTGGTGGATATCAAAGCCCTACCTTTTATTATCATCACTTAGACAATCAATCTTTGTTTTCCTTAAAAAATTTATTTTTAAACAAAAATTCAGCAATCCTCGTGGGAATGATCCTGTACTTGCACCATATACTACTATGTTGACCTTGTGCACTTGCAGGTAGAACGTACAATTATTTACCTATTAATTTAGGTAGATATTTTGCACAACAATAACTATTTTGGAGATTGAGGGGAGATAATTTCGAAGAAAATACGTCACATAAATGATTTCCGGTTTCCAAAAGAAAAAATATTGTGGAGGATCGATCCCCAAATGTTTTTGGAGAAGAAATCTCCCATCAACTGCACTTTCTCTCATTTCTTAAAAACATTCCAAACCTTCTTTCTCTCATTTTCCTACTACTCAGAGCTTCTCCAACATCTCCAAATCACTAAAATTGACGTGGGTTATCATAGGAATATCACCCGACGTATGTGGAAGCCTAGGAGTGTGTTGAGGTATGTTTTTGTCCCATTGATTTCTCTTATGATTGTTGACATTGTAAATTGGGAGAAAAACTAGAGTTTTAGATTTTTTGTGAAACTTTTGATGTTTGATGATTGGGTCTTAAAGTTGATTGTTTGGGTATGTAATTGATAACCGAAGACATTCTTTTCATGCATTACATTGCACATTTTGACCTCTGAAAATCGTAATTTTTCACCATCTATGTCCAACCTCAAATTGTTTCTTGCACTTTACCTTTTTGTTTAATCACTTGCTTATACAGTTGGAATACAGCTCGATGCATTAGGTCCCTCCATCTAATGTGTGACATGTATTTTACGATTCTCATTTGGACATGCATTAGGTCTCATTCTGAAGAAAATCTAGTCAGCACGTATTAACTCCTCGTCCAATATGTCAAACCGCTATGGCAAATCCTTGTCCACGAAATCTTTGGATTGTTCTAGACTAGGGGTGTAAACGAGTCGAGCTTGAGCGGGTAGTGCTTGTCCAAGCTTGGCTTGTTAAATTTTTTGTCGAGCTCGAGCTTGACACGTTAGGGTGGGTATCGAGCTTGAGCCGAGTACTCAATCTCGAGCTCAACTTGCATCGGATTATTTAAATTTTGTATTTAAGTATAAAAAAATCAAAAATCAAAAAAACATAAGAAACAAATTTTATTAATGATACGACCATCAAGGAAACAGGTGAATGTGGGAGATCTATAGGGTGAGAGGAGAAAGATTATACCAAACAAGACTTATATTCACGTCACGTAACTGCCTCTTTCTGTGAACATTGTCATGACCACCGCCGCATGAATCAGAATTAGGTGGAGGCGTGGTCGTTAGGTGAAATGAGCATCAGACATTATGTCTGATTTGAGATGTTTAGGGTTACATTCAAATATGAAGAGTGAAGATAGGAAGAAGACAAAATGAAGAGTAGAAGTTGATTTGGGGAAAGTAAAGCAAAGCATGTGATTAATAAGAAGCGCATATCTCAAGATGATGTGTAAAAAAGAGATGAGCTCGGATTAAATGGGGAATGCAATTGGCAACCATTAAGATGAGAGTGCGTTTTGTGTGTTTCAGAATACGTTTTGAGGTGTACATTTTATGTGTTAATTCGAATTTGTTCTAAAGACTTAAGAGGGAAAAGGTGTCAAACATTCTTTTTTTATATATAAATTATAAGAAATTATACTTAAGCTATAATAATATGATTCAGCATAATAAGTTTTCATTCAATCATATGATTAACAGTTCAAATTGTTGATTCAACTAGCATTAGATACTTAATGATTAGATCATTTAAGATATGACATACGATTAACTTTTATCATTAAATTATATACTATATAAGTTATTTTTATTAATTAATATATATACATATATTTATGAATTAATATGTAAATATATAAATATATACGAGTCGTGCTAATAAGCCAATTGAGCCCTTATACGAGTATGTTCACGAACTTTATATGAGCTAGCCGAGTTTTATATGGGTATGTATCGTTTAATAATCGAGTATAGTTTCATCCCCATGAACGGCTCATTTAATAACTGAGTCGGGCATGAGCCGAGCCCATGCAAGCTCATAAGTAGCTTTGTTCGTTTACGGCCCTAGTCCAGACAGATGCTTTTCTGTTCTGAATGTGACTCAAGTAAACTTAGCTAACACGTGCAGTCCACGTGCTCTCTTTGTTCTTTCAGACGAGTCCCTTCACTCATCCAGACAGTATGCCCTTATCTTAACATTTTCTTTCAAGTCTGTACATTCAACAGTAATTTCACTAATTTGGCTATAACTTTTGTTACGAACGTCAGACTTGAACAAATGACCCCAATCCGAAAAGTTCTTTTCGGAACGCACACCTTGGTCACCCGTATAGCTTGATGAGCTCATTTTTTAGCTCAAAATCTTTCGTTTTCACCTCCAAAATCCCATTTCAAGTTATCAATTGCCATTTTTCTGGAAATATTTATTCCTTTAAGAGGGGAGACTAGGTTTTTCCTCTTTCTTTATTCCTAATTCCTCTCTCTTTTCTAGAAGCCTTGTTGGCTTACTACTCCATGTTTTATGAGAACACTTTCAACTTGACTAAGAACTTATATGCACTTCCTACAACACCCTATTTTCTTTTAGTTAATATTTTGCTTAGGCTTTACATGCCCTCTCATGCTTAACCGTTTAAAATTTTTGATGGCTGAGGCAAGTGGGATGAGACGAACAATAATGCCAAGCCGAATCCTAACTAACACCAAATGCTCGGCCTTGTTTCTTAAACAACAAAGCATTTTTTACTGTATAGTTGACATTAAAAAATATTAAAAAAGGAAACAGTGATTGGCAGAGAAATGTAAAAATTGATGTTAAAAGTAAAAAATTTTGTTTTATAGTGATTTTTTTATTTAAATAATAGTAAAAAATAAATAATTTGATATAAAAAGTGAATGATATAACATAAAAAGTGAAAATATTTTTACGTTGATTTTTTAAAAAAAAATTGAAATAAATAGTGTGGTAGCGTTCGGTGTAGTTTAACAAATGCCACCCTCTTCCCGACTTAGAGCATTCCCAGCAGACTCTTTATCTGTTTTTTTTAAGGAATATGTCTAAAAAATTATAAAAAATGTCATATACCAAATTCCTTAAATGAACCCTAGACATTACGATTGTTACAGTGAAACTCAATGTTTTGAGTTCCACTATTACAATCCTTATGATTATTAAAATAAAAAATAATAATTCTCTCTCATTTTTTCTTCTCTCCTCTCATGTCTCTTCTCATATATATAATATAATTAAAAAAATAAATATTTTAATAATATAGAGAATGATTAAAAGAAATTATTGAGATGTTTTTTGATATAGAGAAAACAAAAAGTAATTTAAATTTTTAAATATAGTGAAAATGATAAAAAAATAAAAATAAAAATAAAAAACCGCTGAAAATGCTGTTACTTGAAATACAGCTCGATGCAACCTAGACAACTCGATATTGAGATGTAAAACCACGTGAAAAAACCTACGAGGGGGTCAACCTACATAGCAGAAAAAACAGGCTATAGGTATCAAAGAAACAAATAAAATAAGAAAAGGCAAAATGGGTGTTGGGTTTAGAGAGATTTGCTACAATTACAGCCGTAGCCAAAAAAAAAAAAAAAAAATTAAGATAGAGGAGATGGTGGGGAGATGGCCGGGAGAATCCACAAAAGCAGTTTAGAGCCCTCCCAAAGACATCAAAAAAATAATTACAGCTGGACGTCACATTTGGCTTATCTACTCATCATTGCACACTGCCCAATGCAAGGGACATAATAAATTAATATAATATAATGTATTAAAAAATTACCTTTTTTTGAAGTCTGTATAAAAAAATCAATAACCGATATGATTGAAGTGGATAAGCATGGATGAGTTGATGGGGTATACCTGGAACTTTCCAATTTCATTATTTTGCCTTATCCTTTATTTTGCCACTCGGGACATGATAGGGTCCACAAGGACACGTACAGATATACGACAAACCACAGCCGGCAACTGCTGTTTGAGCGGTGACGTTATAGTGCCACTCCATGAACTGCAGTGGTTGATCCTCCGCGTATACAAGCAATTTTAGGGTCCGATTGTCAAAGGACTTGAAAAAAACACCCGATTATTTCTCTTAAAATTAATTTTAATATTTTTACTTTTTGCATCACATCAATTATTTTTTATTATTATTCAAATAAAAAAATCACTACAAAATAATTTTTTTTTTTTTTTTTACATCAATCAAATTTATTATAGTTTCGGTCTATTCATTTTTTTCAAGTCTTTAAGCTATGTTTGCCAAAGAAGTGGACCGAAAAAGAAGACCCAAAACCCCAAAAAATTCATCTCAAAATCAATTCTAACATTCTTATTTTTTTTTTTTTCATATCAATCAAATCTGCTATAGTTCCGACCCACTCCCTTTTTTCAAGTCTTTAGGCTATGTTTGCCAAAGAAGTAGACCAAGAAAGAGGGTCCAAAGACCCAAAACTCCAAAAAATTCCTCTCAAAATTAATCCCAACATTCTTATTTTTTACATCACATTAATAACTTTTTATTACTATTCAAATAAAAAAATCACTACAAAACAATTTTTTTTTTTTTTTTTAACTTTTTCATACAAAATTTTTTTTTTTTTTTTTTTCACATCAATCAAATATTCTACCGTTTCGGTCCAATTCCTTTTTCAATTCCTTTGGCAAACACACCCTACACATCCTAACATAATTGACCTAGGTAGGACCCTAATAGAGTGGAGTTAAGTTGACTATTAAATATTTAATCTCAATTTTTTTAATTTCTTTTAACATGAGTCAATTTCAAGTTTATATTCGAGTTAGGGCATTGCAACTTAAGTTTATTTAATATGAGTCAATTTCAGTTTATTTAATGTTCAAACTCTCCTCATTTATTTTTTAAATGAACTCAAGCTCGTTCATGCGTGTTGAAGAGAGGTGATTTTTGGCACACCGGTATACTTGAACAAGAAGCATGCCAGTATTAAAAAATTATAAAATATTACTAAAATAATATTTGAACAGTAAAATAAAATAAAATAATATAATATTTTAACACTGGCGTGCTTACTGTTCAAGTACGCCGGTGTGTCAAAAATCACTACTCATGTGTTGAAAGGGCATAGCAGTCAAACTACCTCAAAGTGTATAAAGAGGAAGATGCAACGCATGAAAAAAAAAATAAAAAAATAAAAAAACAACTGAGAAAAAGAAAATGGTTGGAAAAAAAAAAAAAAAATAGAGGTCAAGTTACCCATATTTTGGCCATTTGTTGGTCCAATTTATTTGGCCTTTATGATATTGTTTAAAACTCACGCTCATTCTACCTCACAGTTAGCTCTCATTTTTGGCTCACAATGGCCTATTTATGCTTGGCCTTTATGATCCTAGCCTATTTTAGCTAATAGTTAGCTCTCATTTCAACTCTTTGTTGGCTTTCATTTTGACTTATAGTTAGCCTATTGTTATTGAAGATGCATCTCTGATCATCATCTTCGACTACCTCCAACCATAGCCATCTCTAGCAAACAAAAAAATAAAAAATAAAAAATAAAACTCAAGTTTTCGAAATCTTTCGCCTTAAGTTTGAGATGATGATATAATTAATATATTAGGGGATTTGACTTCAAGATTTGTTGTAATCGATTGTAATCTCCTAGTCCGATAATTAGATTTGTATTGTAAAAATATTAAGTGAATAAGAGCATAATATCCCCTTACAGCCTTAAAGCTTCTCTATTTTATTTTATTTTCGCCATTTATTTGATTATCTTTCCTTTTATTGACAACGCTCTCTCTTTCTTCTTTTTTTGTTCTAACATGTGAAGAACGAGATTCTACTTTCCACATATAACATTAATTTTTGTTATTGTCAAAACAGATTAGCAAAGTAACCATATATTGATTCCCTAGGAAAATCTTTTTGACTCCATCCATGCATGTATTCGGTGGTCTTTCTTTGCTTCTAACCAATGCATTGGGTCGACCAATAATTGAGGTTTACATAAATCATTAGCTCATAATTAAACCACACTAATAATGGAAATAGCCAAAAACCAAAATAAGAAAGAAAAGGACTAGTCTAATATTGATACTAATAGTAACATGAATAAAAAGACACGACCAAGAACTAAAGACACAAAGAAAAACCTACGTTCCTTCTAAATAAACTGATTCTACAAAAACAACCAAATCACCATCAACTCTGTGATTGTATTGTGTCATAAATGGAACTGAGTCACCATCCACTCAGTAGTTTTTCATTAAACTAATCACCCGTGCGGACCATTTTTATCGAGTAATTCTATAAGTAAATTTGGTGTCACTCTTATGTTACTCTAAAAATGAGGTGACTTTTAAAATCACAATTTGATCAAAATTTAATAATAATCGATCACAATTTCAATGGTGATTTTAAGAGGTACATTATGTTGTACCTCTAAAATACGGGTCAAAATATCAAAAGTCAAGAGAAAGTCCAGGATTAACTTCCAAGCATATATTCCATTCATAACGGTCAAGCACATTAATGACTGGGGGCACATATCTCATTCGTTACCACCAAATTAATGACCAAGATCATATTAATTGTAGTGACAGTTTCACATTGACCATAACGGTCAGGAGACATGGTTATTAATTCACCCATCAATCACTCTTGAATCTCATTTTCCTCGCTTGGTTACTATTCTAATCATCAGGCAACCTACACTATATATAGGCACATGCTATGGAGCCTAAGGTAGGCAATACATCCACATTCTTGAGAAAATCAAACTCTGAAAGAAGCTAACTTAAGCAACGGAGGAGGAACCGCCAGCCAACACCCAGCGCTTCCTCTTAACGCGTGCTCTAGTTTTGTAGGTTTACAGAAAGGTGAACAAAGAAAGGCGTAGCTTAGAGACTTGGATTCCCTCAAGTTCACCGTACCGGAAACTGCTTCAACACATTATACTTGAAAAGATACAAAAGCAAGAGAAACTTGTAATATTACTCATTTTCCTTGCCCGCCCATTGATTCATTTATGGGCATATATGTACCGCAATTCTCCCAACTATATCCCCTCTGTTTACTACCCTTTTATGACAATGTTTTAAGAAAAGAAATCTGGGGAAAGTATCCTCTCAATAGCCTCATACACTTGATCTCATGGGGCATAAAGATTGAATTTTATTTTATTTTTTATTTTTTGTTAAGAGTGTCAACTTATGTTCTTATGATGTTGAGTTCAAATCGTGCCGAGAAATGAATATAAAATTATATAGATCAACTTTAACTCGACCTATTTAATTAAACGGATTAGATCTTCAACTATAACCCGTTAATATCGTGTTGAGTTCATGTCGAATTTGCAGGTCAAGTAAAAAAAAAAAACAATATTAAACGTCGCATGTCAGGGTGGAGTCAGACTACCCAAATCCTAACCCACTAATTTTATATTAAATTTGTATCAAATTTACCAATTTTCTTCTGCTCTTTGTAATGGGTTACGAAGTTGACTTGGCAAATCTTGCAAGCAGCTCTCAAGTGGCGTGAGTGAGCATTGGGTCTTTCGATGGGTTGGAATAAAAAAGGCAATTATAGAGCAGTGACCAGTCACCACCCTGGAACTCAAGCCACACCTGGGCCCAGCTTATTTGTGGGTAGCCTTTGTTTTTTTTTTTTTAATTTTTAATTTGTGGTTAATTGAGTAATCGTGGATTCGTGATCTAAGAATAGCTGGGCCCAGTACACTCTGGCCTGCGGGCCGCGTCTGCTTAAGTATGGTCAAATTTCTCTCTGTAGATTCAATTTAAACCGCCTTTTTCAATTACCTAAAAAAAAAAAACCAAGTATAATTTAAATTATATATATATATATATATATATAAAATCATAAAGTACACATATTTTCCTCAAATTACTATTACATTGTTAATGTCCCTTCATCATAAAGTACACATATTTTCCTCAAATTACTATTACATTGTTAATGTCCCTTCAACTACTAATTGTGTCAATATTTCCCTTCAACTATCAAAACAATATCAATATCCTCCTAAGACAAAGAAAAAGACAAAAATAACCTTAAAAAAAATTCAATAAGACAAAAATATCATTATAATTTTTTTAAAAAATAATTTTTTAGTTTTTCATATTATTAATTTTTTTTTTTTAGAATAAGAGTATTATAGAAATATAATAAAAAAGTGGCATTTTTCACACATTTTGGTAATTTGATGTACCACTTTAGCCTACTTTAAACTTCATGAGGCTTTTTAAAAAACGATTGTTAGTTGATAGGGCTTTTTTATTTTTATTTTTTCATTTTTAATTTGAAATTAAGGGTAAATTTGAAATTTTAAAAAATTTGCAATGATATAAAAGGTCATTTCATCCCTTTAACCATCTGTTTAAAAATTCGAGGAATGAAATTGAAAGTTTTTGAGCTTTAGAGGGTCTTCTCAAAATGTGTCAAAGTTCAAGAGGTATTTGTTAAGTTTCCCCAAAAATTAAATTAAAATATATATATATATAAAATTAAAAAAAAATTAAAATTAAAATGACCATGGAATGTTCGGACATGGAGGCATTGAATGTTCAGCCACAACATCGATTGAACATTCCCTCAAGGAAGGTCAAATGTTCGGTGTTGTGCAGAAAACCTATTTCAAACCAAAAAACCCACCAAACCATTCTTAGGAAAGTCATAAGGTCTTAACAAGATCATTAACTATAATGCCCCCAAAATTAAACTGATTAATTCAATTCATCTTCAAATAGTTACTGGCAATACCTCAATTTCAGTTAACTGGTAATTGATTGGAAAAAAATCATCTATTAATATAACAAAGTAAAATAAGCAAAAAGCAGACTTACTACAATCATAAATATCCAATACTATCATCAATTACAGACCCAAAGCCATCAACAATATTCTAAATACTAGCTAAACCTAATAGTGTGAGACACTTGCTTGGTGTTTTCATCATAGCGAACTTTCTCACTCTATATGCGGGCAACCTGCTAAACCATAAATAACTGTGTAAGTTCGTGACTTAGTAAGCAAATATTAATGTTGATTATGCAATGAGCTTATAAGTAATAGTTTACAAGTTGGAGAAGTAGGCGTGAGTTTTCAGAAAATTAACGTGTAATGTCTTCGTTATTATGCCATAAAAATGTAGTTTAATTTAATGAAACACTGAGGCAAAATTTTGGTAACAACCACCGATATTTAATGCAGGAAAATCATGCTATAATTATATATATATATATATATATATATAGTAAATCATAGTTATCCCCCATACGATATATACAAGCCCTTAACCCTTTCTTGGAAGATTTGGCCCTGTCCCGAGGACTTGTAATGCAATACCGGTGTCTCGGATATCATACGCATACCGTCCACTCACTAGCAGCTCAATCGAATCCGACCTCGAGTGGCCCACTCTGCTAATGACATCCATTTATAGTAACTACAACACAAACATGGATCCAATGCCGAACATAATAATAAACATATTTTTACCATATGGTCAAGTTCATTTAGTAAGCTTATGGTCAATATACAGCGTACCAGTGTACCATGTTATATAATGTAATATTGTCCATTTAATTAAACAATTATTAATCTTTATAAATGTAATAGGCTCAGAACATACTATTGAACATACATGCTCAGTTTGCTGACATATCTCATGTTTTTATTTAAACAGTTATAAGTATTTACTTACCTTGTTCGTCATCCTCAGATTCCGATATCTCGGACTCCCGTTACTGCGAAACATAGTATAACATTATACACAGTACTTCGAGAATCTACTTTATGCATGTAACGCTAAAACACCATTAAAAAAAGAAGAAGCTAATTATCAATTTATGGACATTGTCGAACGTTCGATATAAGATAGCTGAACTTTTAACCTAATGCCATGGAACTTTCGAACTTTTGAACTATGTCAAAATGTCCACCACCATGGTGGAAATAAAACAAAAAATAAAATGTTTTACAAACCATAAGAAGGCCTTTAGGCCTAAGCCTAAGGCTAAACAAAATAACACACAAGATGTAACTACTACATCGCTCTCACACCCGTTGCACCACAACCTGTATTGTCGTCACTTGCACCACCTCCTGCACCATCACCTGGAAACTCGCCATCTGGGAAGAAGCTATCGTCAACCATGTAGTCGTCAATGTTTAGGATTGGGTTGTCGCTCTTCTTCAAGACGCTGACGATCTAAATGACCCTTACAGTGACAACCCCATTCTCCTCTAGGTCATTAGCTTGTCTGTTGTTGTGACAAATACCCACCTAAATTAATAAGCAAATATTCGTTACATTTTACTCCCAAGTGTACATGATCAAACAATAGTATAGTTAGGCAAATATGAGATCATTCCCACGAGAATTCTTGATTTTGCTTAAAATTGATTTTCCAAATTAAATATGAGAATTGTCACGAGTTGAAATATTGAAAAGAGATATAGAACAAAAGGGTTGGGGTTTTGAGATCCACCACTAATCAGACTAATTAAGATAATAATATGCCAATGTTCCAATCATACATGTATATTTAATGCTTGTCAACCTAAGGGCATGGTATCTACTCCTTAAGATATAGATCTCCTTAAGCAATGAATTAGGCATGGTATCTACTCCTATTCTTTTATTTCCTAAAGGATTTAGCATGGTATCTACTAAGTTGTTTTTTAAGAAAGCATAAATACATGGAAATCAACAAACACATGAAGCCGAGGGCATATTATCTACTTCCAGTTCCCCATGTTGATTAGGCCAAGAACCAGGATGAGGTTCTTTTGTCACTTTATTAAGCCCAATACTCGGTCATCTAAATTGACTTAATTAACAAATCCATACCATATGCATATGAGAAATTCAATTAAGCAGAAATTAATCAATTTAAATAAACCAAAATATGATTGAAACAAAGGCGTCATATTGAAATCCTAAAAAGACATGATTAGGGCTTCAATCTAACCCCTAACAAAATATTTAGCTACACATAATAAAACTAAAAATAAAAGAAAAGAAAAGAGGGAACCGGAAACGACTCCTAGAAGTAGCTTCAAATTCTCCTCTTTGGAATTGTGTATCTAATTGTGTGGTCTAGAGGTCTATTTATAGGGCTTAGGAGATTTCTAGAAGCCCTAGTAATCCTAGAAAATTCGGAGGTTTATCTCATAGTCTAATTAGGATAAAGATAACCTAAGTACAAATTGGAATAGGATTCGTCCAAATTTGTGTTCTTATATTGCGGGACGCTTTTGGCATAGCAAATATCCGAATTGTGAAAATCATATTTCACAATGATTTATAGTATTTTGAGTTATCTTTCCAATGCCAATAATTTTAACTTAATTCGATACTTGAGTCAAAAGTTATGGTTAAAATACTAAAACATGTGCAAAATTCAAATTTGAATTCAATCCTATTTTGACTTCAATTAGAGAAATTCCAATTTAATCATTTCCTTGATTTGATAAACTTAACCACATCATATAGGTCCTCTATTATGATTGGTTAAGCTTAACCATATCTTCTAGGTCTTCTCAAAGTGTGCTTTAAGTTTGAAACTTTCCAGAAATGCTTCATTTTCTTCCATAACCTAGAAAAAGACAAAACACAAAAATGACTCAAAACATAACAAAATAATAAGACTAAGAGATTAACATATGCTTCATTTTAGCACTTATCACACCCTCAAACTTACATATTGCTAGTCCCTTAGCAATATGAAACTAAAAACTGAAAACTACTCAAACTCCACTATCGTAGGAAACACGATTGCATTTAGCATATGCAGCGAGCCTTTTTAAACCCCTACGCATTCCTAGTAGGATGAGTAAAGTCTCGTGAGGGTTTAACATAAATGTTACCCCCAAACATTATGCAAAGTTCATATTATGCAAAAGATTAAGGTATCACTCAAAACCATGATCTTCATTCATTAGAAAGCTTAAAAAGATAAACTCATCTTCACAATGAATTGGAATTTGAAAGTTTAATTACTTACAAAAGGTAGGTTAAGGCATCACAAGCTCAAACTGGTGTAAGGTGAACTAGTACATAAATATGAAGCTTCCAATTATTTCCAATGTATAATGTCTCAATATCTCAAAATTCACTAGGGTCCCCATCAGAATAAATAACGAAGGCATAAATTTATTTTCTTTCTTTTTGGTCAGGTTTTGCAATATTTAGTTCCCTTAAGCTTTCTAATTGATCAATTTAACGAGCATTAAGCCAATGACTCCAAAACCAGATGATTCTAGGGCTTTCGGTGTAAAGATATCCCTAAGGACTTACTAACTCAAGTCAAAAAGTCTACAAAACTGAGATAGCCATGACATTAATCAAATCAAAATTTTCACATTTTGATGTGAACACGCATTGCTTAATGAGGCAAGAGGTCCAGTTACTTTACTTAGTACAAATCTCACAATGATCAATTTTTTCTTCTATATATATATACACACACACCAAAGTATTCATCCAACAAATCACACAGCTTCACCCAAAACATAAAAACACACACATTAGGTTTACATGTCATACCTCACAAAAGATGTGCTAGTGTGCTTGTGTCAACTTAGATCAAATAGGTGAATTCTCAAATGCCTAAAGTAAGTAATCAAACTTAGAAACTCTATCATCAGATCATGTGTTCAAAATTTTAAGCTCACCAATGAAAATCAAATCACAATTTTTCAAATCAACACAAATTTCAAGACAAACATGAACATGCATTGTCAAAAATTAGGAATAAAGTGTGTGTAAAGTGTCTACCATACCTCCAAACTTAAATTACACATTGCCCTCAATGTGTATATAACATGGAAAGATCTTACCTGTAAGATGGGGAAACTAGCTGGAATAGGTATGGCTCATAGCATACCCTCAAACTTGAATGCAAGCACACTTTTCCCTGAAAAGCAAACTACTAAAATAATAAAGGAAAACAAAAAGAAACTAAAAGTAAACAACAAAAAAATGAAAACAAACATGAAACAAAAAAGATATGTTGTGGGGTGCCTCCCATGAGCGCTAAGTTTAATGTTTTTCGCCATATTGTGGTACTCCTTTAGTTTAAACTTGAACCACCAATCTTTTCTTCTCTTGCACCAAAGATAATGAATTTTTCCTATTGCAGGGTGATTCCAAATGTCTCCAGATCGGGGCAGATCACTCTGAGTATTCTCAAACAGTTTCTTATCCGGAAGGGAATCATGAACTGGAATAACATGAGAATAATACTCAAGAGATTTTCCTACCATGATGGTCTCTTTTTGCTCATCTCTTGGTAATTCGGGAATAGGAGTTGATGTTGAAGAAGCCTCAGTGCTCACTTCTTGTAGATCCTGTGAAACCTCAATTTTCTCCTCCTTCCTCTCTTTCGCCACTTCTTCACTCCACAGTATGGTGATAGCTTGCTCATGATAGGAAATACTCTCATCCTCCATGTAGTGTCCATGGGGATTGGTCACAGACTGACTTTGAGACTCTTCTTCTTTAAGAAAATCTGCTAGTTGCTTGAAGTGAGACTTTGTCCTGGCAATGGATTGAGAGTGCAGGTTCTCCATCTCCTATAAAGATTTTACCATCTGATTAGACTCGCTCATAAAATTCAACATCATACCTTTAAAATTAGAAACTGTTGGAAGAGATGGTTCCTCTTGGTATTGTTGTTGTGGCGGCCAATAGATGGGAGATGACTCATCTTCTTGAGCTTCAATCTTGGCATCGATGGATTGCAGCAGTTGACTGTTGGCCTCAAATTTGCTGAGAAGAGATGAAAAGTCATAACTCTTCGGAGAAGGTGGCTTGGCTTGATACTACTATTGTGGAGCTGATTGATCATAAAACTGCAGATATGATTGATGGAGTAGTTCATGAAATTGTGGAGCATGATTTGCAGGAGCTTAAGCTTGTCATGATAGATGAGATTGGTGGTTCTATGCTGAGTATAAATCATTCCCCGATCTAGAGAATAGAGTGTTCATATGTGGTGTTGGAATGCCTCCCCACATGAGTAAAATAACAAATAAAAATAAAAACAAAAACAAAAAAAATAAAATGACCCTGGAAGAAAAAGAAAAAGAAAATAGAATTGCAATAACAGCAGTTTCTGTGCTGCTATCCAGATGTGCGATCGATCGTACTGGCTTTCATGCTCGATCGCATTGGTGTGCTCGATCCCCCGGAATGGGCACTCAAGCACACCTCTATAGATAGCACAGGAACCGCAAAAAACCATAAAACATAAATTTAAAAATTAAAAACTAAAGGAAAAAAATTTAAAACAAAATTAAACAATCCTCGGCAACTGCGCCAAAAACTTGTTGTGACAAATACCCACCTAAATTAATAGGCAAATATTCCCTACGTTTTACTCGTAAGTACACAAGATCAAACGATAGTATAGTTAGGCAAATATGAGATCATTCCCACGAGGATTATTGATTTTGCTTAAAATTGATTTTCCAAATTAAATATCAAAATTGTCACGAATTGAAATATTAAAAAGAGATATAGAACGAAAGGGTTATGGTTTTGACATCCACCACTAATCATACTAATTAAGATAACAATATGTCAATGTTCCAATCATACAGGTATATTTAATGCTTGTTAACCTAAGGGTATGGTATCTACTTCTTAAGCAATATATCTCCTTAAGTAACGAATTAGGCAAGGTATCTACTCAAATTCTTTTATTTCTTAAAGGATTTAGCATGGTATTTACTAAGTTATTATTTAAGAAAGCATAAATCTATGAAAATCGACAAACACATGAAGTCTAGGGCATGGTATCTATTCCAGTTCCCCATGTTGATTAAGCCAAGATCCCATGATGGGTTCTTTTGTCACTTTATTAAGCCCAAGACTCGGTAATCTAAATTGACTTAATTAACAAATCCATATCATATGCATATGAGGAATTCAATAAACCAGAAATTAATCAATTTAAATAAAGCAAAATATGATTGAAACAAAGGCGTTATATTGAAATCCTGAAAAGACATGATTAGGGCTTCAATCTAGCCCCTAACAAAATATTTAGCTACACATAATAAAACTAAAAATAAAAGAAAAGAAAAGAAGAAACCGGAAACGACTCGTGGAAGTAGCTCCAAATTCTCCTCTCTGGAATTGTGTATCTAATTGTGTGGTCTAGAGGTCTATTTATAGGGCTCAGGAGAGTCCTAGAAGCTATAGTAATCCTAGGAAATTCAGAGGTTTATCTCCTAGTCCGATTAGGATACAGATAACCTAAGTACAAATCGAAATAAGATTCGTCCAGATTTACGTTCCTATATTGCGAGACGATTTTGGCATAGCAAACGTCCCAATTAGGAAAATCCTTAATTACAATGATTTGTATCATTTTGAGTTAGCTTTTCAATGCCGCTAGTTTCAACTCAATCCGATGCTTGAGCCGAATGTTATGATCAAAATACTGAGACGTGTGCAAAATCCAAATTTGAATCCAATCTGATTTTGACTCCAATTAGAGAAATTCCGATTTAATTATTTCCTTGATTTGATTAAACTTAACCACATCATATAGGTCATCTATTATGATTGGTTAAGCTTAACCATATCTTCTAGGTCTTCATAAGTGTGCTTTAAGCTTGGAACCTTTCAGAAATGCTTCATTTTCTTCCATAACTTAGAAAAAGACAGAAAACACAAAAACGACTCAAACAATAACAAAATAACAAGACTAAGAGATTAACATATGTAAATTAAAGAGATTAACATATGTAAATTAAAGGGCTAAAATATGAATATTTTAGCACTTATCATTTGCCTAGCTCCTCTGCAATGATTGTGGAGGGTCACCCCAACTCCAAGCGCAAGGTTGCCACCTCCCTCCCCTGCAGGGCCTCTAAGCCTGTGAAGCTGGCTACCAACTCCAAGAGGCGGGACATTGTAGCCTAGGAACTAGTCCTTGCAAGGATAGCTTGTGATGATGTGGCCTTATTGGACGGGTGGCCTGCCGCTAGCTGCTAGCTGACTCGCCACTGCCACCTAATTGGTTCCAGCCACTATTGGCTGACCTACTCCGGATGTGGGTACCACTAACGTTGGACGTAATGGCAAGTGAACACCCATTCGGGCCTCGTGATACACCCAATGGTGGTAGGTACTTTGACTTGATCAACGATGTGTGTGACTAGGGAGGCAAATGCTAGTGCCATCAATAACTTTGCACCCTCGATCACGCACATGATGCAAACGACATAGGAGCCAAAGTCGATGGGCACATAGGTCACCATAGCATAGAGTCATAGTGCTCAAGGGTAGTTGATGGGGTCAGTGCTCTTGATGGGGCATATCTAGTTGGTGAGGATGGAGTACACCAATAGAGCCGTATCCGCCAAGTGGTGGAGGGCAAACCCACAAGTTCCCTCTATGGCCATTTCGTCGAGTCGGCCCTCATCGAAACACTCCACTACCGAGAAGCAGGGAGGTATGATGCATGCGATCCATGGGAACTCTATGATGGTACTGATCAGGTCGGCTTCCACCCTAATCTTCTTTCCATAGAGACATATCTCTAGGTAGCTACTGTCGCTCTCACTAATGTTCGCACAGAATTCGCGAACCAACTTTACCACTACAGGGGCGTGGTCGGACACCATCTACGTCGACCCTTGGAACTCGAAGAGCTCAGGAGTCGTCGGGGCTCTCTTGGCAATATCCAGTAAGTTCATGCCTTGTTCTACAAGGATGACACGTCCGTAATACCGGCTGGCGCGTCAAGTGGTTTCTATGGCATCTGAAAATCTGATGATATCGAACCACCGAGCTAGAGGCGCATTGTCTGTGGTGGCCTCTATCGACTGGGATGGCATAGACCCCTTTGCTGATTCTAAGACAACGATATCATCCTTGAGCCTAAGGCGGGTACGAGACGATGAAACCTCGTCCTCCTCTTGCCTCTTCTTTCCCACGATGTGTGCCATCATCCTATTACAAATAAAAACTAATTAATCCCTATTCTATGTGCAACCCTAGCCATTCCTAGTGACTTATCAAATTTCAACACGAGGGGTGGGGTAGGTTGCAAATGAGAGTACCCGTGTCAAATATATGTTCGGGTCAGGAATCATGTTATGATGTGACCAAAGTCACGAATTAGAGGTGTTTATGCAAAAAGGTTGTGTGCGGGCACGGTCCAATGACCCACGGTCCATGCAAACGAGTACAGATTAATGGGTCATGCCCTAAAACTCAACATTAGCAACAATTGGGTCTTAATTCATGCATCAATTGCTTGAATCAATTAGAAATTCAAAGAGATTTTCATATTTGAGAAACAAAATTTCCCCAAATCTGAATGGGTCCAAATATGAGGTCATGGGTGTTGAAATTAAGCCACCTACTACTCCCCAACACTTCCAATGCAATCTTACAACCTCTCTAAGCTGTGAATTTAACAAAAACTAAAGAAAAACTAAATCCTCAAATTGAAAGCCTAGGTTTTTAAAAATTGATATCCAATCGGTTAAAAGTAAGTTTAGCTTGCTAGATTAATGAAAATGGGCTTGAATCTTTCAAAAACTTGGCCGAAAATCACTTTGGGAGTCTTTGGGTTGAGAGAACTTGAGATAAACGAGTTTTTGAAATGGGTGGCCATTTTAACTTGCCAGATCTAAGTTTCGTCAAACATTTGGTCATCGTGCTCAAACGTTCGACATCAAATGCGAACGTTCATAATGAATCTCTTAAACTAAATCCTCATAACATTCATAACATTCATGACATTCGACATCAAATGGCCGCCACCCCTATTGCCAAAATGGGGTAGAATGGGGTGGCCAGCCAACCCCAATTCTCCAGATTTTTTTTTTTTTAATTGGAGTTACTATTTTTTTTATTATTTTTTGCAGCATACGTAGCACCAAAATCATAGGTACCATGCCACATCATCTGGTATGCTGATTTGGCTTCAATATGTGGCATTAGGGACAGGTGTCACCATTTTACAAGTGTTGACTTGGAGATCCGTTAAATATTTGGACGGAATTTGGACGGAAGTACCAAGTGGATTGTTTCAATAATTACACGTACCACTTGCGACACTTTTTGAAACTGATGTGTCTAATTGATTTTGGCCCTAACCACAAGTACTAAATGTTGGGAATTGGATTGCAAATCAAAGTATTTGCACAGCGGAAGGAATCAAATTCTCATGCCAAGATTCTTTATGAAGAGAATGTAAAAAACAATTGCTATTTAAAACTAAATTGCAAGAACGAAAAACACTTACTTGCACATCAACGGCCACTCTTGGCTTTGGGCAAAAATCTTTTTGCTTCTCCAAGAACGTGCTCTTTATTGTTCAAGAACACGAAGAATAATTTATTCTTTCTTCAAGAACACGAAGAACAATTTATTCTTTCTTCAAGAACACGAAGAACAAATTCTTCTTTTCTTCAAGAACACGAAAAACAAGTTATTCTTTCTTCAAGAACGCAAAGAAGAAATTATTATTTCTTCTAGAACGCGAAGAAGAAATTATTCTTTTCTTCAAGAACATAACGAAGTTGGGGATATAGAGACCTCTAGATCTTCTCACCAATGACTGATAATAACCAAGAGAGTTTGGACTCTTACTTGGCTCTTCAAATCTTAAACTTTTATTTTTTCGTGAGTTAACATAAAGAACTAATATAGTTTTCAGAAAGTTTTTGAAAACTATGATGAAGATAACTTGATTGAATGATTTCAGAGTCCCAGGCTCTTTTCTATTTATAAGCATAGCAAGGAGACAGAGAGTCAGATTTAAGCAATGTGGGACAAATGAGCAATTCTAATTCTTTTAGAACTATGTAACATCAATCCAATGGTTGATATTATAGTAGCATGGATGGCTAGGATTTAGTCATAGCCTCCATGCTATGGCCGTGTGGTCCATGGAGAATTCTCCATGGGCTACACGATTTCATGCTCCTTGGATTGGGCTTGGGTTTCACCCTAAGCCTTTTCCCTTGTCACTAATACTTAGGCCCAGTGAATAAACTCTGGCCTTATGTATTTTCACTTATGTTCATTGGGCCTCTAGGTTTTATCCCAAGCCCAATTACATCTAATCTCTTTAGCCCAATGTTTTAATTAAATAAAACACTTAGCCCAATAAATAAGAATGCCTTATGTTTAATTTACATCAACTTGGTGAGAGATCTAAAAGGAAAAATATTATTGGCTTGAATATGTCCGTAATTGTGTCACCCCGACATTTGTTACACAACTATATTCTACTCACAATTAATTTCACTAAATGAATGTGACTGAACTCCAATAAATATTTTTGATTTAAAACAATTAATCCCTTTGACTTTTTGACTTATGATTCCTCCATGAAATATTTCATAGCAGAATTAAGGCTTAGGATATTGCCACTTAATTCTCTACCTTTTTATGATTGAGTCACTAATTGTATGTTATTCTCATACATGTGATAAACAGATGAATACATATTTTGGTATGCCAATCAAAATGTTTCGGCTGAAGACTCTGAGAATAATATCCATAAAATCTATCTCAATGGGAAATTTCTTGTCTTTTTGTTTACCAACAAAGGATTTGGATTCTCTCTTGAAGTTGGTGTTCCCACAGTATTAGATGTAATTATCCAACGTATTATGTTTTGTTGACCGACAATAGGTCTCACTCTATGATACATCAAAGTATTCATCACTTCACATCTGAGTTCACAAACTTCTCAAGATTTAGAATCAAAGTCTAAATAGCCTTTAAGGAGTTTATTGTCTTTCCTTATTATACAGTATCTTTATGAAAAGACATCTCTTTGGTTTGTTCAGTGCCTTAGGTTCTCAACATACTATACATCAATCCTGAAGACACCGTTTCACTTTATCAAGGTAGATCACCAAGATTCGATATGTAATAGTGTTACTCAAAATGGAATGCCCAGTTCTATTTACTGACTGCAAACTTTATACTTTAAGGATACAAGGACTATGGACTATGACCTTGTATGATAACCACGTTACTTACATCCATATCCATATTCAATGTAATCCTTAGACCATTCACATGAATAACAAATATGATAAACATGGTAATAAGCATGTAAAAGACATTTTATGTGCAATATGCTCAATTCATTTTAATCAATGAATATAACATCTATATTCATAACAAACATTTGAATATCAACACAGATATATAAAATCATTGGGATTCAGGGCAAAATCCCAACACTAAAATTGCATTTAACCCCCCTTTTTTTTTTTTTTATCAAACCTAGAACAGAATGATTCGATCAATGAATCAACGTCAATTCATTCGATCAAACTACTAACAATGTTGACGTGTGTGGGAAAATTGTGCATTTCGGTTTTGTTCAATCAAAGTGGGAGTTTGTTTGATCGAATGAGGGACACTGAGGTTCAATCGAACATCGATCGAACCTATCAAGGAAGAAAATTAGGGAATTACTCCAAAAAGAATGAAGATTATAGGGTTACATGTAAAATGGAATTTAGAATTTAGTGGTTTGAACCTTTGAGTAATAGAACAATAAATTTGCATACAACAAAAGAGGAACGCTACAAGAAATTTGTAGCAAGAAAGCAAACACGTTAAGTAAACTTCTTTTTGAAATAGATAAAATGTTATTTTATGCATTATGTATCATGGTAGTATTTTTCATAATAAAGAAAGTTGTATCATTATTTCAATGTGGTATGAACCTCTATTTTTATTGTGAATTATGTAGGACATGAATTTAGTAAAATTTCCATGATTATTTATAAAGGAAAATATTTATTGAAAGTTTATGAAATTTTACGAAATTTTGGTTGACATGAAAGAAGGAAAAGGCACATGTATATGTTAGTAAGAAAATATGACTAAGATATGGTAGAGAAAGAACATGTCCCTATTTTTCATTATAGATGTTGACAGGGCCGGCCCGATATATTTTGAGGTTTTAGGCAAAAAGTTTAAGTATGGCCTTTTTTATATTTAAATATTAATTAAGTAATACTTATTTTAATATTAATTATATTTTTATTTAAAAATCATTCTTCTCGCTTTTTGAGAAATAAAATTACTGATTAAGTTTTTATATTCAAGATTTTCTAACATCTTTTTTTAATTGATAATATGGCTAATCCATTTAATCTCTCTTGTGACATTGTTAATCTTAGGAAAGATTTTATCAATTTTAATTTTGAAAAACTTCTTTCTGCAGCAAAGTGAGGAAAATGGAAATTTATAAAGTGAGGAGTTTGTAATTGAATAAAATATTTTATAAACTTTCCATCTTCCAACATTTATTTATTTCCTTTTCCCATTTGATTTAAACATTTGACACAATCTTAAACTTGATTATCTCCAGTTAGTTATATTTGAGAATTATGTTCGCCATTGCACAAGGCCAAAAAAAAAATTATGTATATTTAAGAATATTTTTATTGTTATTTGATTCCCTTATTTATTGATATCAATTTTTAAGCCTTATTTATTTCAGAATGTTAGAGAATCAAGTGATATTAATGCCTTTTTGAAATTAAACATGGGTCCTTAATTTAAGCATATATATTGACTGTGTTTATTTATTTATTATTATTATTTTTTTTATGGAAACGGCAATTAATTAGGTGTTGAATTTTGTTTTATATGGAAATTGTTTTATTATGATTCATTAATTGGCGCCCTATTAAATTGAGGTCTTTATAAATTACTTATTTACCATGATTAGAGGCCTTAATTAAAGAATATGGAGGGTTTTAATTTTTTTTTATGAAAATTTTTTTAATTAATATTTTTTAATTGGGGCCTTAGTAAATTGGAGGCCCTAGGACCGCCTAACTCGCTTAGTGGTTGGCCGGCCCTAAATGTTGAATCCCCATGACAAGTAGAAATTAATGTGGCAGTCACGGTTATCATGTGAAAGAAAAAGATAAGACAAGGATAGCGCGCATGACACAACCATTCCGAAGTACGTTGAGAATGTGCAGGCTATCACCTGGGATTTCTTTCTTGAGTGTGCCACCCATGGTGAAGTACGTTTGAGAAGCCACGGCGCCACCCATGGTAAAGTACATTTGAGAAGCTATGGTTGGACTTATGGTGAAGTATACTTGAAAGTAGCCATGGTTCAATGAAGAACGTGTCTCTCCAGTTAAGGTTAGAATTAGTGCGTCTTGCAGCCACAAGAAGTGCTCAGATGCCCAAGGAGGCACGTCAATCCTATGTCATATAGATCTTAATGTACAATATTAGGCCAAAGGAAAGGCTGGAATATTTAGAAAGAACAGATAAAAAAAAGTAAGTAATTTTATGATAAAATATTTTTAGTTTTATGATGCAAGTAAAGTTTAGAAATGGAAAATATTATATGATAAATATGTTCTAGTACCGTTAAGCATGCAAGTCTAGAATTTTTTTTTTTTTTTTAAAGGTTAATGATCAAAGTATTTTTAGTTTTATTATACCTGGTAAAATAACACTCTAGTTTCAGGAAAGGCAAATCTTATTTTTGGCTTTTCAAACGAACGTGAAAAGGCTCAGATCACACATCATCTGGATCGGTTATTTGAAATATTTTCTGTTGCAGGTCTCGACTGAGTCCTAACAATGTCCTAACCAGATCCCGGCGCGGTCCCATTTGAGTCTCGGTGGGTCCCAGTCGGGTATTGGCGCGGTCCCAAGCAAGTCCCAATCGGGCCTCGGTAAAATATCGGTCGAGTCCTAGTCAAGTATTAGTCAGATTTTGGTCCAGTCTGGGTGGGTCTTGGCAGGGTTTCGGTCAAGTCCGAACCGGGTCCTAACCAGGCCACGGCGCAATCCCCGCGTGGTTCCGGTTAGGTCCCGGTGAGGTCTCGATTAAGTCTTGGCCGGGTCCCATGCTGGTTCCGGCTAGGGGTGAAATAGTGATTGCGGTTAGTGGCTAAAACCGCTAACCGCAACCGCCTAGGCGGTTAGTAATTTTTACTAACCGCCTCCACTAACCGGGTAGCGGTTAACCGCCCGGTTAGCGGTTAACCGCTTTGAGATAACCGCTTTTTTCTAACCGCTTTTTTGGGATCTTTTTTGGGCTTTTTTTTAAGACCGATTTTGGGTTGGTTTTGGGCCGGTTTTGGACCAGTTTTTGGCTCACTTTAAACATTTTTTTTGCTCATTTTAAATGTTTTTCCCCTCTTTTCATGGCCATTTTAGCATTAAAAGTTACTATATACCAAAATCTTGTTGGTCACCTTCTTCAAATCTACACATCATATAATATACAAATAAAATTACAACAAAATCATCACTTCACTTGTAGTCTTATACATAAACTCAAACAAGTTCATAAACTCACAACAGGTTCATAGACTCACACATAGAAATAAAATAAAACACAAACAAGTTTATAAACTCACAAGCAACCAAAAAAACCAACATGGTTGAACTTGAAGCTTAAGCCCCATTTCAATCAACCAAAAAAAGTTCATAAACTCACAACTTATTGTTATTTATTATATGAAATATATGTATATATAATATAAATATATATTATATTTAAAAAAAAGCGGTTAGCAGTTAGCGGATTTCCAAAACCCACTAACCGCTAACCACAACCACCAGGCGGTTAGCGGTTTTTACTAACTGCTTTCAAAGCGGTTAGGAGGTTAGCGGTTAACGATTATAGCGGTTAGCGGTTAACGGTTGCGGTTAGGCGGTTTTAAATTTCACCCTTAATTCCGGCAATGTCAGGTCGAGTCTTGACGACATCCTAACTAGGTATATCGATTTGAGAATGAAATACTAAAACTTGAAAATAGTTTATGGTTTTAAAAAATATAAACTATTTTCTGAAAATTAAAGAGGCATTTTCGGTCAAACCAAAAATATTTTTCGTTGACCCGACGACGTCCTAACTGAGTTTATCAATTTGAGAATGAGTTACTCAAACTTGAAAAATAGTTTACGGTTTTAAAAAATGGAAACTATTTTTTGAAAATTAAATAGGTTTTTTCAATTAAACTAAAAATATTTTTCGTTAACTATTATTTTAGAGTACAATATTTTTATCCTGTTTTTATCTTCTTAAAATTGATGTAACTTTCAAAATCACCATTAGATCAAAATTCAAGTATGATTCATCTAAAATTTAATAGTGATTTTAAAAGCCACATCAACTTTAGGAGGATAAAAATATGATAAAAATATGGTGCCTAGCATTACTCATTATTTTATGTTGCACAAAACACTCGAAAAATATAAAAAGCATTTTCTAAAAATTATTTTACGCCAAAACAAAAAGAATCTAAGTTATAAATTTACACCTCGTAAAGCACTCATATTGGATTAGTCATATTGCACTTTTATGCAAAATGGCTAAGCAAATGAGTATAAGGGCCCCCACATCAAATTAGATTTTGCATTTTAAATGTATTTGTGCACAGTGTCATGCTACATGTAGCCTGCACTGTTTACATATCTATATAATTTATTTACTATTTCTCTCGCTCTCTCTCTCTCTCTAATATTTTTTTTTTCTCCTTCTCCTCCAATGATCTTTGCCTCTCCCACCTCTCTCTCCTTCTTTCAAGCAACAATTTTTGTCATTGATTAACATATTTGTGTGCAAATACACGTCCTTGCACCTGAATATATTAGCTGAAGAAGAAACTAGAGAGTTAGTCCTTCACTATGACTGCATATGTATTTGTTATTATCAGTTTGTCATTTGTCTAGGTTACATTACATACGTATGCGCAGGGGCGGACCTACACCTTGTGTTGGGGATCATGGCAACCCCAAGAATTTTGAAAGCCCTTAAGAAAATATCAATTTTTGTACTATGGGCCCTGCAAATGACAAATCAATCTCAAGCTTTTCTCTTCTTTTCTTTGAGTAACGATTTAGGTCACGTTGTTCATGCACGCTAGCCAAATTTTTTTTTTTTAATATTTTAATTATAAAAAAAAAAAAAAAATTTGACGGACGTGCATGAACTGTTCATGCATGCCAGCGTGCCCTTTATCATTAGAGCTTTTATTTTAGTCCCCAATAGCTATTAGCTGGATGTACTCGGAAGAAAGTAATGAATAAAATACATTTTTTTATGTACGTATTTTTGTCTAACTGTACTTTTCTGAACTTAATTGTTTTATCTCATGCTTTTCTTTTTTAACATGCCCCTATTCATCAATTCTGACTTTTTGGGTATTTTATTTAGCATATGTTATGCCCAAATAAAGATATTAGTAATGAAATTAGTTAGTGATGTGAGAGAAAGTTAAGAGGTGGGCATTGTAAGAAATAGGCTTATATTTTTCGGCCTAAGTACTAATTAAAATGCAATACTTTAATTTTAGATGGATAAAATTCTTTCAAGTTAGATTTTTATTTTTTAAAAAAGTTATTCTATTAAATTGATATTTGTCTCTAAAATAAGTTATTTTTTACATTTTTATAAATGACAGAAATTTTCTCCAAATCAGTCTGAAAGAAATATCATCTAACCCATTTAAAATAGTGTCAGGTATCTATAAACATTTAAAAGACACATTAAATTCTTAACATTATTAATAACAGTTTACTAATTTAAACTAAATTTAATGTATATTTTCTCATCTCCAGCAGCAATGGTTATTTTAACTACTCCAATTACAACTTTTTTTTTCGTTAGCTACTAGTTTTTCACTACCTCCCCCAACAGAACATCTATTCTGACTCTTTACTTTTTTTAAAAAATATTTTTATTGTTATTTTTATTATTTTTTAAGGTAAATATATTATAAATTCCTGAGCAACACCTCAAAACTGAAACTCCTTAGTGTTTATCGTTTTTGTTTTGTTTTGTTTTTTTTTTTTGTTTTTTTTTGTTTTGAATTTTAACTCACTGGATTAATCAAAAAGGCAAATAAATCAATACCGTTATAAATCTCTCAACTTTTTTAACGTCTGCCAGTCCCAAACAAAACACATCTTTTCACCTCATTTTAAAATATTAATTTAATTTTAAAATTTAAAATTTAAAAGGGTGGCCAACGATGGAGCTGCCACCTCTGGCCACCCCCCCAAACCCCTATGAGGTGGCTTGCGGCCACCCCAAGGGTTTGGGGTAGCCTGCGGGTCACCCCATGGGGTGGCTCACCTTGGGAGGATAGGGGTGGTTTGCGTGGTTTGGAGTGGCCGCAAGCCACCCCTTGCCCACCCCTGCCAAGCAAGCCACTCCATAGGGGGTTGGGAGTGGCCAAGGGTGGCAGCCCTACCACAAGTGACCCTTTCATTTTTATTTTATTTTATTTTAATTTTTAGATTTAAATTTTAAAATGAAGTTAATAAAAAATTAATATTTTAAAGTGAGGTAAAATAATGCGTTTTGTTTGGGACTGACAATCGTTAAAAAATTAGAAAATATATAACGATGTGAATTTATTTACCTTTTCGATTAATCCAATGAGTAAAAATTTGAAAAAAAAAAAACTTAAGGAATTTTTAGTTTGAGAAGTGCTAGAGAGCCAAAAAGAAGTGTCCAAAATTCTTTCCAAACCGAAGTAGCAAGAATTTTAAAATGAAAAATCTTTTCAAAATTCTAGCCATGTCAATTTGAAATTTTTTTTGGATACTTCTTTAGCTCTCTATAACTTCTCTTTCAATTTTGGCGGACTTAGAAATTTTTAATATATTTACCCAATTTTTTATCCTACATTTTCTCCTCTCTCTCTCTCTCTCTCTCTCTCTCGGCAAACCAGAGATGGGAAGTTCTCCTCACTCCCTCTTTCTCTCAACAAAACTATCAGCAACCCAAAATCAGATCTTCTTTCCCCCATCTCTCTCAGCGTAACCAGACCAATAAATCAACACCTGGAAATCATCAGACCATAAAATGTAGGGATAAAAATTCGATGAGACCATCTCTCATCTCTTGGCGTGATGGGTTGGAAATATCAGATATGGGCTACAAAACCAAGCCCTCATCTCTCTTGAATTCCATTTCCACATTGAACCTCATAGCCATGGCTTGGTGGAAGTGCTTCTTCTACGGCGACAGTGTATGCGGTGGGTAGGCGTCATACCCATGACTTGGTGGGTTCAAGACTTCGGTGGATTATGGATTTGCATTGAAGAGTTCTTTGGTGGTGGGGGTTGAGGTGCTTTTCTTGCCCGCCATTTTTCTCGCCAGGAAGCTCAGAAATGGGGAGAGAACGAACTAGTGTTGAGGGAGAGAGAGAAACAGTAAGAGCGAAGGGATAAAAAAAAAAAAAAAAAAAAAAAAACTAACAGGCGCTGCAGTAAATATAAAAATTTACTGCAACAGTAATAAGAAAAAAATTTTATTTTACGTTGGAGTAAAAATTGAGCATAATAATTAAATTTAACCAAAAAGTTAATTTAT
>NC_081544.1:17250481-17276057 GCF_901000735.1 Corylus avellana | reverse complement strand
TTTGAGAAGGAGTTACTCAAACTTGAAAAATAGTTTACGGTTTTAAAAAATGGAAACTATTTTTTGAAAATTAAATAGGTTTTTTCAATTAAACTGAAAATATTTTTCGTTAACTATTATTTTAGAGTAATGTTAGGGACAATATTTTTATCTTGTTTTTATCTTCTTAAAATTGATGTAACTTTCAAAATCACCATTAGATCAAAATTCAAGTATGATTCATCTAAAATTTAATGGTGATTTTAAAAGCCACATCAACTTTAGGAGGATAAAAATATGATAAAAATATGGTGCCTAGCATTACTCATTATTTTATGTTGCACAAAACACTCGAAAAATATAAAAAGCATTTTCTAAAAATTATTTTACGCCAAAACAAAAAGAATCTAAGTTATAAATTTACACCTCGTAAAGCACTCATATTGGATTAGTCATATTGCACTTTTATGCAAAATGGCTAAGCAAATGAGTATAAGGGCCCCCACATCAAATTAGATTTTTCATTTTAAATGTATTTGTGCACAGTGTCATGCTACATGTAGCCTGCACTGTTTACATATCTATATAATTTATTTACTATTTCTCTCGCTCTCTTTCTCTCTAATATTTTTTTTTTCTCCTTCTCCTCCAATGATCTTTGCCTCTCCCACCTCTCTCTCCTTCTTTCAAGCAACAATTTTTGTCATTGATTAACATATTTGTGTGCAAATACACGTCCTTGCACCTGAATATATTAGCTGAAGAAGAAACTAGAGAGTTAGTCCTTCACTATGGCTGCATATGTATTTGTTATTATCAGTTTGTCATTTGTCTAGGTTACATTACATACATATGCGCAGGGGCGGACCTACACCTTGTGTTGGGGATCATGGCAACCCCAAGAATTTTGAAAGCCCTTAAGAAAATATCAATTTTTGTACTATGGGCCCTGCAAATGACAAATCAATCTCAAGCTTTTCTCTTCTTTTCTTTGAGTAACGATTTAGGTCACGTTGTTCATGCACGCTAGCCAAATTTTTTTTTTTAAATATTTTAATTATAAAAAAAAAAAAAAATTGACGGACGTGCATGAACTGTTCATGCATGCCAGCGTGCCCTTTATCATTAGAGCTTTTATTTTAGTCCCCAATAGCTATTAGCTGGATGTACTCGGAAGAAAGTAATGAATAAAATACATTTTTTTATGTACGTATTTTTGTCTAACTGTACTTTTCTGAACTTAATTGTTTTATCTCATGCTTTTCTTTTTTAACATGCCCCTATTCATCAATTCTGACTTTTTGGGTATTTTATTTAGCATATGTTATGCCCAAATAAAGATATTAGTAATGAAATTAGTTAGTGATGTGAGAGAAAGTTAAGAGGTGGGCATTGTAAGAAATAGGCTTATATTTTTCGGCCTAAGTACTAATTAAAATGCAATACTTTAATTTTAGATGGATAAAATTCTTTCAAGTTAGATTTTTATTTTTTAAAAAAGTTATTCTATTAAATTGATATTTGTCTCTAAAATAAGTTATTTTTTACATTTTTATAAATGACAGAAATTTTCTCCAAATCAGTCTGAAAGAAATATCATCTAACCCATTTAAAATAGTGTCAGGTATCTATAAACATTTAAAAGACACATTAAATTCTTAACATTATTAATAACAGTTTACTAATTTAAACTAAATTTAATGTATATTTTCTCATCTCCAGCAGCAATGGTTATTTTAACTACTCCAATTACAACTTTTTTTTCGTTAGCTACTAGTTTTTCACTACCTCCCCCAACAGAACATCTATTCTGACTCTTTACTTTTTTAAAAAAATATTTTTATTGTTATTTTTATTATTTTTTAAGGTAAATATATTATAAATTCCTGAGCAACACCTCAAAACTGAAACTCCTTAGTGTTTATCGTTTTTGTTTTGTTTTGAATTTTAACTCACTGGATTAATCAAAAAGGCAAATAAATCAATACCGTTATAAATTTCTCAACTTTTTTAACGTCTGCCAGTCCCAAACAAAACACATCTTTTCACCTCATTTTAAAATATTAATTTAATTTTAAAATTTAAATATAAAAATTAAAAATTAAAAATTTGAAAGGGTGGCCAACGGTGGAGCTGCCACCTCTGGCCACCCCCCCAAACCCCTATGAGGTGGCTTGCGGCCACCCCAAGGGTTTGGGGTAGCCTGCGGGTCACCCCATGGGGTGGCTCACCTTGGGAGGATAGGGGTGGTTTGCGTGGTTTGGAGTGGCCGCAAGCCACCCCTTGCCCACCCCTGCCAAGCAAGCCACTCCATAGGGGGTTGGGAGTGGCCAAGGGTGGCAGCCCTACCACAAGTGACCCTTTCATTTTTATTTTATTTTATTTTAATTTTTAGATTTAAATTTTAAAATGAAGTTAATAAAAAATTAATATTTTAAAGTGAGGTAAAATAATGCGTTTTGTTTGGGACTGACAATCGTTAAAAAATTAGAAAATATATAACGATGTGAATTTATTTACCTTTTCGATTAATCCAATGAGTAAAAATTTGAAAAAAAAAAAACTTAAGGAATTTTTAGTTTGAGAAGTGCTAGAGAGCCAAAAAGAAGTGTCCAAAATTCTTTCCAAACCGAAGTAGCAAGAATTTTAAAATGAAAAATCTTTTCAAAATTCTAGCCATGTCAATTTGAAATTTTTTTTGGATACTTCTTTAGCTCTCTATAACTTCTCTTTCAATTTTGGCGGACTTAGAAATTTTTAATATATTTACCCAATTTTTTATCCTACATTTTCTCCTCTCTCTCTCTCTCTCTCTCTCTCTCGGCAAACCAGAGATGGGAAGTTCTCCTCACTCCCTCTTTCTCTCAACAAAACTATCAGCAACCCAAAATCAGATCTTCTTTCCCCCATCTCTCTCAGCGTAACCAGACCAATAAATCAACACCTGGAAATCATCAGACCATAAAATGTAGGGATAAAAATTCGATGAGACCATCTCTCATCTCTTGGCGTGATGGGTTGGAAATATCAGATATGGGCTACAAAACCAAGCCCTCATCTCTCTTGAATTCCATTTCCACATTGAACCTCATAGCCATGGCTTGGTGGAAGTGCTTCTTCTACGGCGACAGTGTATGCGGTGGGTAGGCGTCATACCCATGACTTGGTGGGTTCAAGACTTCGGTGGATTATGGATTTGCATTGAAGAGTTCTTTGGTGGTGGGGGTTGAGGTGCTTTTCTTGCCCGCCATTTTTCTCGCCAGGAAGCTCAGAAATGGGGAGAGAACGAACTAGTGTTGAGGGAGAGAGAGAAACAGTAAGAGCGAAGGGATAAAAAAAAAAAAAAAAAAAAAAAAACTAACAGGCGCTGCAGTAAATATAAAAATTTACTGCAACAGTAATAAGAAAAAAATTTTATTTTACGTTGGAGTAAAAATTGAGCATAATAATTAAATTTAACCAAAAAGTTAATTTATAAACCCCGTTAGAGATGCTCTAAGAACATTCACATTAAACTCTTTAAATTCGGTTTTTCTTTAAAAATTTGAAAATACTTACCAAGAGTGACGTTAACAAGCTCTCCACTTTATTTTAAATTTAGTTTTGATCAATAAGGCTCTTTAAATACACGTGCCGAAAAATAAAAGTTATTTTATTTTTTAATTTTATATATTTATTTTCTTTCTAAAAAAAAAAAATCAAAAATCAAAAAATTATAATATTTAATTAAAATAGAAGAAAGTATAAAAAATTTGATATTTGATTCATTTTAAAAGTGACTCTTCAAATTAAAAAAAAAAAAAAAAAAAAAAATTATTTTTTTCAAATTTAAAATAGCTTAATATAAATGCTCACAACGATCGTTTGAAATATAAATAGTCGTCTATAAATAAATGTATTATCGACACTTTTGCCTTAGAATTAGCACCCAATTGTATAAATAATTGGGAATGTTTTATATATATATATATATATATATTTGTCCTTTTCTTATTATAGAATTTCTTTATTTATAGTTGCCCGAGCATGTCCCTGCCAATCGCCGTTCGGAAGTCTAGTCCACCTCGCTCTCCCCACGTAGCTTCCTTCAGTCAAATCCACATGTCGCCCCCCTATTGCTAGAAGCCCGAAACTATCTCACCGTACGGACCTCACCACACAGACCGCAAAGAGAGCCGCACCCCATTTCTTATTCCAAACCAGTTCACACACTCCAACGTAGAAAGTGTACTGTAAAGTGTAAACCCATCCTCCTCACTTGCTTTGTTTCCAACATCTACTGCGAATTCCGATCGAATTCCGAGTTTTCGGTTTCGTGGACGATGGTGAAGAAATCGGCCGAGAATGGGTCGGATTCGGTGGCGCCGTTTCTGAAGAAATGCTACGAGATGGTAGACGACGAGGCCACGGACTCGATCATATCATGGAGTCAGACGGGTGGGAGCTTTGTCATCTGGGACACGACAGAGTTATCGGTCCAATTGCTTCCGAAGTACTTCAAGCATAGCAATTTCTCAAGTTTCATGAGGCAACTCAACATCTATGTACGTCTGCTTCTTGTGCTTTTATTTTACCCTCTATTGCTTTATGAATTACGCTTGCTTTGGCTTTTGTGTTGTTGGATTTTGTTTTGTGGTTGATTGTGTAATTGGGTTTGTTTTTATGGTGGGTTTTTGAATTGTTGTGCGCTGTTTGTGCTATAATTTGTACTGGGTTGTTTGGCAATTCCTTATTGGTATTGGGTCTGCATCAAAATTGTCTAGAAGAAAAGGAGATGTTACATGTGATTTCTAAATTGGATTTGTGGATTCAATTTTTGTGAATTTAGGCGAGCTTGAATTGAGAGAAAATACATTGTAGTCAATGATTGTATCTCCTTGCAATTGGAGAATTCAATTTAGAATTGCTTTTTCTAAGATGGATGCGGGAATTGAATTTTTGAGATATAGAATAGCATGGAATGAAAGGAATAATCTCTGGTTAATGATGGTATCTCTTTGTAATATGGAATTCTCTGCCTCTTTGTTGAATGGAGTGTGAGGAGGGGAAAGTTTTTTACCAAGTTACTATTTTCTATCCTGCAATGTAAAACTTTTTGATATAAGGTTTGGTGTGGGATACAGAGAAAGATGAGATGCTGGTAGGCAGTGTGATCAACTTATGCGAAGAGTGACTAGTCCCATCATAAGGAAAGAAAGGGTGCAATGTTGTTATTTATCCCTTTGACTTCCAACAATTGGTTTTAAGATTTTGTGGGATTTTGCGGGTTTTCCTTTGTATACTATCTGTGCACTTAGGGACGCATTGTGCTTTTTATTTATTTATACAATATTACTTATCAAAAAATTGGTTTTAAGATAAAAAAATTGGTCTTGTTGATCGCCCTATAGAGAACACAATTGAATTTGGATGGAAGATGATTTCGTTCACCCCAGCATGGTTAATTTCTCTTGGAACTTGTGGAGCCTTTTGTTTTTCTTTATTTGGGGTCTAATTGGGCTCACCATGCTTGGTAATGCAGATACTTGGTTATTGGCTATTGAAATTTCTGTTGGGGAAAGGTAACTAGGTACTTGGAAGGCAGAAATGTATCCTTGTTTGTAATGGAATAAAAATATTCATTCATTATTTTGACATGAATGATGCATCATTTCAAATGATAATATCATATCTGTATACCTGGGTGTGGCTCTCCACTATTGGTGATTGGGAAATGAGGAAGGGTTAATAGCTCAGACTAAATGCAACCGCACTTCTTGAAGAATTTCTACTATAATGTAAAAACAGTTATAAAAATTCATTGCATGAACACAAGTGACTCTTTTATTGGTAGATGATGAAGTTTAACTCTAGCTTAAGCTTTCAAAGTTACCGTTTTTCCTATATTATATGTGATTATCTTTGTTAACATTTCAAAGAAACTAGTGTTGTATCACTCATGATTTTGAAGAACTCATTCCATTATGTCATTAGTCAAGTTTGCCTAGGACTTTGTCTTGCTTGCTTGTCTTATACCTAATTTAGGGGTTACAGAGTTTATTACAGTTTTGTGTCACAGCACTTGAGTTCTTTCAAATTTTAGCTGATAATTTTGGTTCAAAAAAGCTGTTACATAAAATGTTGTGCCTACCGGTTTCTAATGGTACCATCTATCACCCTAATGGTTTTCTAACATTCCTATTTAATGAATGCCAAGTGCTTAGACATGCCTATCAGTCCTAGAGTTGCATAATAGGCTAAGTTTTGAATACAAGAATTTTCAGGCTGCATGTCTGAGGTTGCTCTTAACAAGCTATCAAATACCATCTTTTCTTCATCTTTTTTGTCCATAACTTACTGGTCATTTTAGTTTTATGCTGTGTAAATACTCCTTACCAGCCTTCATCTGGTCATGATTTTCCTTAAAAATAACTGTAATACTCCAATGTAATGGAGATACACCTCTGGAATCTAATTAGATTATTGTAAGGGTAGAGGGTGATAGCATAGCTTACTTTTATATGAAAGTAAGCAAAAGAAAAATCCATTTTCATACCCTTTAAGCAATTACTTTTAATATCGTTGCAGGTCTGTTGAATCAATTTAAAAAATAATAATAATAATTGCTCTTGCATGTCTGTCCTCTTGTTTTAATTGTAAAATCTGGGAATTTTTAAACAATGCAGCTCCCCTGCATAAGTCTGAGATAGAGAATAACACTTTGGAAGTCCTCCTCTAGGAAATTTTCTGTGGTACATAATGTGCTTAAATGATTTCTCTTCTATAATACAATATTATCACAAGGTCAGGTATTATTTTGGGCTTCTATCACACAACTGGCAAGAACAAACACTGGTCAAAACAATGTAACTATGTTAGATAGTTATCTTGCACTTAAAGTAATAGGAACCTCGTGTAATATATGCCAAATTCTAATGCTTTTTGTATTTATGAAGAGCATGGTAAAGTTGTTCTGGTGATCCATGAGATTATCTTAAGGCACAGTTGTTTCCCATGTAAAATCTGGGTTTCATAAAATAAAACAAATAATTAAAGCAGGAAAATAAAAGGAAGATGGTCCAATTATCTTTGGCTAGCTTGGACATACAAAAGTTCAACTCGCGGCTAATGGATGAAAATGCTTTTAAACAGTATTTTGTTGAAATTCAGATAAATTGCAAGTTAGTGGATCATTTTAAATAGATATGCTTGTATAAATGATGTACACTAAAACATGAATTATATGATGAGTTGAAGTGGTGTACAAACCCAAGCAACACACACATATTACAAGTTCTCTCTCTCTCTGTGTATGCCTTTAAATAATGGTGTATTATGTAAAGCATCAGCCAGTGCTCATTTAATTAGTAACTTTGGTTTTCTTCTAGGGTTTTAGAAAAATTGATGCAGACCGCTGGGAATTTGCAAATGATGGATTTGTCCGAGGGCAAGAACATTTGTTGAAGAATATCTGTAGAAGGAAAAAGTCACAGCAGCCTGAAAACTCTGATGAACCAGGAGAAAAGATTGAAAACTTAGATCTGTGGAAGGAAATTGAGAACTTAAAGACAGATAAAAATGCTCTTACGCAGGAGTTGGTCAATCTTAGGCAGCACCAGGAAATTTCAGATAATAAGTTGCTCCTCTTGAGAGACCGCCTTCAAGGAATGGAAAAGAATCAGCAGCAGATACTGTCATTCTTAGTGATGGCCATGCAAAACCCTGGGTTTTTAGTTCAGCTGCTTCAGCCAAAAGAAAATAATTGGCGCATGGCTAAAGCGGCCAATATTCTTGAAGTGGGTACAGAGGATGATAGACCATTAGCTTCTGATGGGATGATAATAAGGTACCAGCCACCAGTGGATGAAACACCAGAACCTGTACAGATACGAACCCCAGGTTCAGAAAAAAAACAAGAAATTAATCCTCCTCCTGATGGGATGAAAGATTTTTTTCTGAATGCTGATTTTTTGAAAATGCTTATGGATGAAAAAATGTGTTCTTTAGATAATCATGCTCCATTTATCCTACCAGATTTACCTGATGATGGTTCATGGGAACAGCTTCTTATGGATGAAAAAAAGTGTTCTTTAGATAATCATGCCTCATTTATCCTACCGGATTTACCGGATGATGGTTCATGGGAACAGCTTCTTTTAGCCACCCCTTTTATAAAAAATACTGAAGACAGAAAGATGGATAGTGAAGAGCCTATTGATTCTGGGATGGAGATGGAATCGACAGAGTCTGGAAGCCAGTGTGAAACATCTGAAAATTTTGAACTTTTGATTAAAGAAATGGAGAAATCAAGTAAGTTGGGAATGTAATAATCAGTTTATAAGGCTTAGTTGGAGAAATGGCAGCACTTTGAACTTCTAATGAGCAAATGGGACCTGTTTTGCGAGCTCTTCTAACACCCTTACTATGTTATTCATCATAAAAGCGTTCTACAACCAACTTTCTTACAGTACTCATTATCTGATCAAATGTAAGTTGGCTCTTGCTATTTCTTTCTTTCACAAAGTAAAATTTAATGAAAAATTCCTAATCGCGATTGATGAGACTTATCTTTTTTGTTTTTAGACTAGGTGAATTTTTAAGTTATTCATGTTAATCTTGTTGTGTTAGTCGAAATGTCATGTGCTGATTACTCTTAACAGACTAACATGCCTTATTGGCAAATATCATTATGTTAACACATCTTGTAACACTTAATGAAGTGGAGGTCACTAGTTCGAATCTCCCTCCCCTTTCTTGTGTGGACATGTCGAAAAAAAAAAAAAAAAAAAACACATCTTGTATTAATGTAGCACAACCATGGAGCGAGGCAGGAAGGCTCGGTTGCACCCCTGTCCAAATGGGAGTGTGACCGGAACCATTGGGAGAGGGACCAACTAGCCTGTTTGCACCCTGTTCGAACGGGGTTGCGAACGACCCTCTTGGGAGTCTGGCCCAACGGAAAAGTGACTGAGAAGCCCTTGGGCTCTTGTAGAATCTACTGGTTGCACTCCCGTTCGTACGAGAGTGTGACGGGGACATCAAAGGAAACAAAATATCGCGAAAATCACCACATGACATTGAAATTTCTTTGAATTTCTACTTTCCATACTTAGTTTATCGTTTACCATACGTGGCAAACTTCTTGGTTAGGTGATTAATTTCCTTTTAGATACCTGCAGTTGTTATATTTATTCTAACTAATACTCTACATAAAATAACATCCTTATACTATCTAAAATCTGTCAAAGTTGGACATCTAATATGTTCTAAACGATCTTTGACATTATCTCTGTATTTTGAAGGATCTCCAACAAAATGATTAGTTATGGCTAATATTAAAGTGTTCACAGCATCCATTATAGGTTGTCCTAATTCATTTAGAATTGCCTGTCTTGCAGCATCTTAGTATCTCTAAGGGTATTATCCTACCATCCTTTTAACTGACTAGTAAATCCTGTAATAATACAATTAGCTATCTGATGATCAGATCTGTTATCTTGCTTATAAATATTAGCAACCATGGTCATTTCATGTAATACATTCAAGATTTCATATTCAAATAATTCATCAATATTCCATTTATAATGAGCATATGAAGTAAAAGATGCTCTACTTCCTAACTCTCTTTCTTCAAATTGTAAGTTTGGAGGAGGGGTTTGAGGTAATAATATCTATCCTCTTTCCTTCATAGGTAAACTTGTCCCACCATTTCACTGAGATTGTTCTGGCAACATATTTAATATTATTTTCAGTAATTTGGGGATCAAAGACGTTGTTTGGAAAAAGGAAATTGTAATCCCATGCCATAATCCAATGAATTTTAAAATGAAGAAAGAAATAGAATTGAGGAAATTTTGCCAAGGGAGGAGGATGATTATTTTTAGAATATTCAGTGAATTTTTGAACAAGAGGAGGGGGCATAATACTGGTTTCATCTCCAAACAAGTTCCACCAAAAATCAAATCATAATGGCAATGATTGGATTTCATGAACTCTGTCAAAGATAAAAAATAAAAAATAAAAAACCATGAATGTTGGTATCTATCATTCTAGAAGAAAAATGTATTGTACCAAGCTTTTTGATAATCAAAATAATTATATGATTGGGGAATGAAAGGATGCGAAAATTGTCTTGATTTCCAAGGGTTATTACCCCAATTGGCAGGAGAAAGAATATTCTTAATTGTATATTTTGAAAAGGCAATTCTCTTATGCTCTAGATCAAATTTGCAAGGGGTGTGAGAAATGATTACTAATCGAGTATCAACAAGAATATATTCATAAAAATTTTGGGATTTATTCTGGTCTTCTGGCATAAAATACCATCCAGGGGGGAAGCCTCTGTGACTAATTCTATGATATTCTTCATATGCTGATATTCTGGTTCTACAGCAAATAATTTGGGTTGTTTGGACCTATGCAAAATTTGAGAGGTTGGGAAAAGGTGGCTAAAGTTGGTGTAGGAGAAGAACTGATCATTCTATCTAATTTTGGAGAAGTACTTTTGGATGAGGATGATGTTGTTTGGACATATGGGGCTAATTTTGAAGGTAAAGGAGAGGAGGATAATTTCTTAAGGACATAAATTTCCTTTAAATTGGGTTGGAGAAAACTTCCTTCAACCCAGTCTCAAAAGTTGCCATGTGTCTTAAAACATGTGCAAATCACATGTTTTGTTTTTAAATACTAGAGAGAGAGAGAGAGAGTAGTTAATGGTGGTTTCATCTGTTAGTATTTAAAAAAAAAACATTTGATTTGCACATATTTTAAGACACATAGCAGTTTTTGAGACTAGTCGAAGAAAGTTTTTTCCAACTCAATTTGAAGGAAATTAATGTCCATTCCTTAAAACTGTAAACTTATTCTGAGTTGCTGTAGTTGGTCCAAGATTCATAGAGGGAGAAGAGAAAGAAGGGGATAGATTATTCTGTGGTGAAGGTGAGGAGGGCTTAGTCATTGAATAATCTCCAGGATTCTAAGTTTTGGATCTGTCAAGCTTATTCATTTTCCCTGTTGAAATTCACGAGTTAAAAAATCAGGAATACTATTTGATTCTCCTTTTTATATATTCAATTTTAAATTCAAAAGAAGTTAAAATTGCCTGCCATCTAGCAAAGATTTTTAACATCTTTTTGTAAAACTTCTCTTGCACTTTTACAATCAACACTATCAACTATTTTGCACTGTTTATTGAATAATTTAATATTGTACTATGCCCTTTTTGGAGCCTATTTAAAAACTCCTTTCTTTTGTATGGAACAGCACAATTGGAACAACATCTTTCCTTAGAAAAATCTCTTGCATCCACCTAGCAAACACTGGAATCCTACCTTTAAATTTTATCATTGTAATATTTCGGATGTAGCTTATGAAATCCAGTATTTGAAGCATTTGAAAATTTCAACTCTTTCAAGTAAGTTTTATATAATGTTTTCAGACTATTTGTTTGAAAACCTCTTATCTTTTTAGTGCATACTAGGAGTGAAAAGGTTTTGAAAAAGCCTAGGTGGTTACGGTTAGCAATTTTAGATTTTGAAAACCGTCTATATAATTCATGAAATGATGTTGTTTTTGTGTTTAAATATATATAAAGATCTAGAAACAATGTCGTATGTAGTAAGGTATTATCGTATTATCATACAAATAACATCGTTTTGATTTTTTTTTTTTTAAAAAAAATCTTTTAAAAAGCGGTTAGCGGTTATTAGAGTTATTAACTAATAACCGCCGATTAACCGCCTAGGTGATTAGCGAATTTTACTAACCGTCTAGATAGTTACGGTTAGCGATTTTAACCAATAACCACTAATGTAACTGTTTTTCACCCCACCAAGTATGAGATCTTTGTCCGAGCAAGGACCCCACTTGTAGGACCCTTTGCGCAGGCAAGGGCTCAAACAGCGAGCTCTTCTCCCAATCCTTATTGTTATTATCTTTCTCACCTTTTCTCTAGGCAAAGAATAATAACTATTTTATCCATTTAAGTTGCTCTTTCTCTTAGCCAAACTTTGACAAGGGCCATTGTTTCACAGAAGTAGAGATACTCTTGTAAATCAAGATCAAACTAGAAGGATAAAAACAAAGAAATGTCCAAGTTTTGAAACACAGCAGAAGCCAGAAGGGATACATACTTACAAGCCAAAAACTCTCTAAAGAAGAAGAAGAAGCATTATTATTATTATGGAATGGTAGCTAGAAGACTATGGATGGACAGCTTTTGCCATGCCAAAAGCGGCTGCAGAAGCAATGGCTCCAATGAGAGCAGTTTGCAAGGCACTGATGATGGGCTTATTCCCTGTGAAGTAGCCCTTGGCGTAGCCGAAGATTAGCAATGCCACTAAGGTCACCGCAACAGAAGCAACCACAGCATCTCTAGCCCTTGGAATGAACATATAAGGAGCCAGCGGCACAAATCCACCCAAGATGTAAGCAATTGCGATTGTGAGTGCACTCTGTAGTGCTCTCTTTGGATCAGGCTTCTCTAATCCAAGTTCAAACCTGCATCAATCAAAAGGGTTTTTCGTGTTTTTTATTTTGTTGTGAGCACGTTTAATACTTGTTACGAGAAAACATATTTAGCGGTTTTTTTCTAAAAAAAATAGTTTAATGAAAAATTCAAGAGCATAACGTTATCTTAGTTATATAACAATCATATAACAGTTTACTAAATTATATTATTTTCTAATAATATATGCTAGGCCTAACTAGAGGGGTCACAATCTGACCCTAAACTTGGGTGATTTAGTAGTACACTATTTGATTGGACTGGACGCTGGCTACCTAAACTTTTTTATTTTTATTGTTTTCCTTTTTTTGAGGTTGTAAGTAAGTATAACCCCAGGCCAAGGATGATGATGATTGATGAACATCTCTCTCTTGTTGGTTTTCTTTCTTTGGTTTAAAGCATGGCAGATTGTCCTGACCACCCACTTTAGTTATAAGGGAACCTTTAGTAACTAATTACTAAAATAAGACCAAATATGAAAGGTAAATGGATAAATATACGCCTAAACTTTCTTTTAATGCCTTAAAAGAAGGGAAAGTAAAAAAGGATGTTGTAATCAAACGGCCTCAACTCAACTCAACTCCCCTTTCCTCTCTCCAATATTGAATAAAAATTAAAAAAAAAAAAAAAAGAAAAAAAAAGAAAAGAATAGAAGGACAGTTTTTTTATTCAAATTGAATTAGAAAAATTTTCTTCAATCTAGTCTATAAAGTGATATGTGTTTTTTTTTTTAATAACATGTGAGATGCAAATGAGTTTTTAATAAAATTTATTTCAACTGTGTCCTTGCTATTAAGGAAAACATGTACATCTTATATGTTAAGAAACACATGTCACATTTATAAATTAAATTTAAGAAAAGTTTTCCAACTCAACTTAAAAGAAAACTTTGTCCATAAAATAAAAGAACTCAACTCAAGTCGACATCATTATTCCTCCACTTTATTTTAAACTGGGGTCCAGACCACATGGGCTTGGCCACATTTCAAAAGTAAAATCAACTTTTAAGCAACATTACAAAACCAAAAGTTCCTTTTCTTGTATTCGGTCATCACAGAATTTCAGTGGAACCGTTCTTTCCAATCTAGCTAGCCTACCCAAAAAAACAATTGTCAATAAATATGAATCAACTTTCAGAGCACATCCTCTGATCTTCCCTTTAATTTCCCCACCTACCTCTTAACCCTCAGTGCCAAAGTCTTCAAAACCAACCAATACGGTGAATCTAATAGTTTTATCAATGAGTATGTTATTTATTAAATATTTTGTTAAAAAGAGAAAAATTATTTAGTGCGAAGAATTATATTATTTTTTGATATTTTAAACTGAAATGTTTATTTTCTATTAAAGGATGCAAATTATTAATTATCCGATGTATACCACAACCTAATTGTAATTATTCTCATGAACTTTAGATATACGATAAAGCAATTGTAATTGCCGAGTTGTCATGCCTAAACAGATATAACAGGTATGGCAAATAAAGAGGATATGATAATGATATAGTCCTCAAAGTTCGGATATTCTTGAATCTAAATTTTCAATCTTCTTCTCAATTCCTTTGTTATAACTTATACACCCAAAAAAAAAACTTACTTCATCATGAAATCAACCCATGCCTGGGGCTTCTTCCTGAGAGCGTTCACAACTGGCCCGTATTCATGGGGCTCTATCCCATACTGTGCCAGTATCTCCGCCACCTCCGCCGCCTCTACAATTTTATAATCAAACAATTTTGCTTTCATAAATCACACAGATTCTTCCCGACACTTTTAATGGAGGAAAAAAACATTAATTTGTAAAAGAAATGAATTAAACAAAAAAGTTGGGACCTGTATCAGGAACCGCAACTATTTCTTCTTCCTCTCTCCTCAGCTCCCTCACGTAGAGATCAGCTTCGCTTTTCGCCGCAAGATATCTGCACAAATGCCGATGCACCCACTTGAAATACATAAATTTAATGAAACTTTTTTTCTTTTTTCTTCTTCTTTATTTTGTCTTTCTTGTTTGTTGAAGTTAATTGCCCTACATTTTCTGAGTAACCAAGCAGGTAGTGGGAAAGTTAGAAACAGTAATATAAAATACTGATCATTCGGAGATGATTATATATATATATATATGATCACCCGCCAAGTCCCATGGAGATAGCGCCGGCGGCGACTTCTGCGATGCCGGCAGTGAGGATGATGGAGGACGTGGCATTGGCGCCGGACAAGCCAGCGGCCAGGGCGAATGGCACGGTGAGCCCGTCCGAAACGCCGATGATGATGTCACGGACGATCTCGCCGGCAGTGAAGTGCTTCTCTTTGTGCTGGTTGAGCAGCCTTTGCTTCTCGGGTTCAAGCGCTCTTCGTTCTTCGCTGGCGGCCATTGAAGAAGCTGTGGTTTGAGCTTGAGAGAGAAGAGAAAGCGTTAGATTAATGAGGTTGTCTGTATGCGTATAAATTCAACAAAGGAGGAGGGTTTGCCGTTTCCGTTGTGTGGCCGGCCGTGTGGGGAAAGATTCCAGACACGGGAGAGATGCGGTTGCGCGTGATCTTATTTGGCCTATTTGCTGTGCCAACACTGTCGTATGTTTCTTCCTTTAAGAGGAAAAAAACAGAAGAAGATATTTTGGGTTGGAGTTGGGCTCTTGTGTTGTGTCGGGGTTGTTTGCGACCTGTCGCTGTTACAAAATGCTCAATTTTTTATTTATTTTTGGATTTTATCAAAACATTTGGACTCTTTGATATTTTCAAAAGTTATTCACACTATACGTACATTTTGTCTGTCTGTCAGGTATGCTGACAGATTCTTTACTCTTTCCAATATGGGCTGTTTTGTTGGCAGGCTCATGAACATCTTGAATCTTGATCCAATATACTTAACCCATTTATCCTCGAAAAATGTTAGGCTTATAAATACATTTTACAAAAAAAAATTAACAAATTGATGTGACATAATATGATTAAATTTTTTTAAATTTGAATTTATCTCATATCTAATCATGTTGTGCCACATTAATTTGTAAAATGTGTTTGTAAGCCTAGTATTCCTTTTTATTCCCATGTCAAAAGGACTCTAAATGCTAGAAAAGAAAAAAAGAAAAAAAAAAAGTGCCATACAAGATTACTAGCTGTTTGTTAAAAACTATGTTTATGGTGTTTAATTTTTGGAAAAAAATTACATTTAATCCTTAGGGTTTTAGTTGATTTGAATTTAATTTTTGAATTTCTAATTTTAAGAATAAGGTTCTTTGGTTTTATTCAAGTTTTCAAATAAATCACTTTGTTACCTTATTGTCAAAGTTAACGATTTTCTCATTTTATATGTTAGTCGTCAATGTTTATGTCGTCAACCTAATATCAATGCCACATCAGCAAATGCCATGTTGATTAAGAAAAAAAATAAAAAATGAAAGAGTCAAGTCTCCTCTTGAGGCCTAAGGCTAAAAGCCTAAAATCAATTGATCTCAACTCCTTTGTTATTAAACTTTTAGGCCCGTTTGGTTTACAAAATATGTATTTCATTAGAAAAATGAATAGGTATTACTAGAAATAGAAGATGTTAAAATTGAATAATTATTTAAATTCTTTACTTTGATAGCAACACATATTTCATAATTGGAATTAAACTAAAATTATTGAAAAACCTATTTATTTCTAATTTTTTCAAAACTCAAATTAAAAAAAAAAAAAGAAAAAAAAAAAAGGTTGAACGTGTGGTGGCCGGCCACCCCCAGAGGACTTCGTCGTGGCCCCGGAATCTCACCAGAGGTGGTCTTGGCCACCCCCGGTGGCCGGCCACCCATTGGGCTACCCACATGGTTTTTATTTTTTTATTATTATTTTTAAGTTTTAGAAAAACAAAAACCTGATAACAAAATTAACTTTTGACCCAACCCTTCATGCCCCCCCTTTTTTTTTTTTAAGTACTCCATGTCCTGTTTTATGAATGGAACATGTATTATTTGGTTCAAAGACCATTGGCAAGCACCGAGTGAGACCAATAATTTTTTTATTCGTCATGCATCATTTTGCTTTCTGCTAAGAGCCTAAGACGTTGAATAGAATGAATTATATATGTAGGAATACACCAATAAAAAGTCTTTTTCATTTATTTTTGGAATATTATTTTCAGTTTTTTAAATACAACAATGACGGAAAACAGAAAAATGTAATTAAAACACCTCTGATTTTGATGCATGGTTTCCACAAGGTAAATGACACAATATTTTTTTGATATTACTTTCTAATGTAATTAATAAGGTACAATTCTTTTTTCTTCTCATATTATCTGGTCTTTGCCTTTTGCTTTACCTTAACGATATAATTTTAAGATAAATGCTATTTAGTATTGTTTTATCTTTCTTCTTCATCATTATTTTAAAAATAAATAAAAAAAATTAACCATTAGATTTGTACAATTTACATAAGTAAATACTAATACAATGCATACACATAGTACCGATGCATTTTAATATAGCCTATAGGTTGCCTTGACGTGGTGGTAGCTCTAATACTAGATACAAATATTGAGTAGAACCCACCTTTAAAAATCGGCTTATAAGAAGAGAGTGCTCAAGAGTTTATATATATTTAAACCATGTATGAAACTTAGGATCGTATCATAAGCATTGATATTGGGGTATATTTTGTTTCTCTAAAAGTTTAACGCCAAGGAGGTCATATCGATTGGCTTTATGCGTATAGAGTTGGGTCTTTCGTATGTTTCTCTTTCTTATGTTGATGACGTTGTATTTGTCGACATGACATTGATACTGGGGGAGCTTACATAGACACCAAATGAGACACATACACTAGATAATAAACCGTTAATTTTAACAATAAAGTGATATACGATATCTATTTGAAATTTAGGCAAAACATAAAGGCCTTAATCTTAAAATTGGAAATACAATGACTAAATCCAAATCAAATAAAAATTTAGGGGCTAAATATAATTTTTTTTTTTCCCCTTAATTTTTCTTCTCAAAACAAAAATATTAATAAACAACTCAAACTCAAAATACTTTTAAAAACACAAAAGCAAAGGGAACACTTTTTTAAACAAAAAAAAAAATACCTCTCAAAATAAACTAACAAGCCGAGTTAGCGTTTTTGGCTTTTGTGTCATTTTCTCTTTTTATTAGTAAAGAATATTATATTCGTCATTTAACCCCTCAATTTTCATAGATGATGTGGACGCCTAGAATAATTTTTCCCAAGTTAAACAATATTTGGGCACGCTACTCTTATAATTTGACCTTTAAATATATTATTGGGAAAAATACACACTCCCCTTTAAACTATTGCTCCAATGTCAATGTCTCCCTAAGGCCAACCAAAAGCCAAAAATGATCATAAACAAAATTGAATAAGATAAAAATATCCTTATAAATTAGAAAACAAAAACATAAAGGAAAAAATATAAATTTTTTTAAAAAAAATCTCAAAATTGGTTTTTTTAATATATTTTTAAAACTAAAAAAATGAAAAATTATAAATTTTTTTTTTTTTTTTTAAAAAAAAGTTTTTCTTCATTTTTCCTTTTTTTAATTTTTTTAATATTTATTTTTTTTAAAACAAAAAATAATTTGAAGAGTTTTTAAATTTTATTAAGGGTATTTTTATTCTTAGGGGGACACTGAAATTTGTTGATAGTTTAAATGGGACATTAACACAATTAGTTGTTTTGGGAGACATTGACAATATATAGTGATAGTTTGAGAGAAACATGTACACTTTTTCCTATATTATTCTATAATTTATAGTGAAAATATATAAAGCATAAGCCGGAGTAGTGAATTAATTAAAGGGAAATTGTATATAAAATCCTTAGGTAAACGCGCCTTTATTAAAAACTCCCTGGGTTTTTTTTTTTCGAAAATTTAGTCCTTGGGTCACTCGAAACTACTAGAAACTCCATACCGTTAATTTTTGGTAACTGCCGTTATTTGAATGAAACGAACCGTTTCACTTAAGTCCACCTAAGTGAAATTTTTGTATCCTACGTGTTCACATTGGACACGTAGGATATAAAACTCACCGTTTTGGACCATCCAAAACGGTGAGTTTTATATAACTAGATGGCTTCTTTTTTGAAACCCTTACATACGGACCATACGGATGCTACGAACCACCCGAGACAACCAGCGGCAAGCCAGCGACGCAGCACACGCCACCGACCCAGACCCCGCCGGCGACAGAACCACCGGAGACAGAACCCACCGGCGATAGAGGCCACCGGCGACAGTACCCACCGTTTGGACCATCAATTCCGGCGTCACTTTTCCGGCTAGGTTTCCGTCGATTCACAATATTTTGAATCGGAAAAATCCGGTTTCGACGAAGGTATTTTCCGAAATTTCTCTGTGGGTTTTGTTGATTGACTGAAATGGAAGCCTTTAATAGTTGTGTTTTGAATTTTCTTGTTGTGTTGGAAGATTTTGGTCGAAACCCCATCCCCAACCAATTTTTGTCCAACATCTGTCGAATATTCCACTTTTGAGCCAATATTATTGTTGATTGGCAGTGGGTGTGGTCCACCTTGGTTGTGGTCCTGGAATGAGACAGTTGTTTTTTCGTGTGCACTGGCAAGTCTGGAAAGGGGATTTTGTCGTGTTAGGCAGAAGGGATTCTATCAATTTTTTTTTGTGGGGCTTAATTTCCTTCCATTTAATGTACAACTCAACTTGCTCAATATACTGTTAAAAAACAGAAAAAAACTTTAGCTCACTCAATTTTTCTCTCAACATTTGGTGAAGTTCAGTAATTTTGAATGGTTACTCTAATTGCAATGGAAAAAGTGAAAGAACTTTATGGATTAGATTATGGTTAACGTTGTATCATTTACAATTAACCGCTAATCGGCATATCGGTTATGGTTGCGGTTATTTAAAAATGAATAACCGCTTAAATTGGTTGCAATTTCGATTATGAGGGAAATAACTACAACCGTACATTCCTATTGTACATTATTTACGTCTTTTCTTTTCTACTAACTTATATATCGAAATTGTTTTTCATGAGCTTACACCGACAAACTTTTTTGCTTACATCTCCATACCTTGCATGTTATCGCATCTCTATCGGTTTGGAGCCAAAGAAAAAAATACCTTGCATGTTATACTATTTACTTTCTTTAAATATTATTTTGTGTGAGAAAAAGTAAAAAAAAGATGAGGAGAGAGAGAGAGTAAAATAAAGAAAGTGAGAGAGAACAAATAATAACCAAAGTTTATAGTGTGAATAGTGAATAAACTAATCAGCCTATTTAAAGCATCTCCAAAAGAGTAGCCAAATGACTTAAAATAGTCAGATTTGACTATTTTAAGTCATTTTTGGTTTCCAACCGAATAGCTAAGTTGCAGATTTTTCACCTAGTGTGAACAGTGAATAGGTTTTCACGCACTAGATAATAAACAATGGACGAAAAATCAATGGGTTCCTTTGTTTATTGATATTCCTGTTTCTCTTGTATTCCTTTTTTTTTTTTAGATATTTCCATTTAGTTTCATTTTCTTTTGCTTTGGTCGGTTGTTTTATGTTGCTTTGTTTTTCTGATACTTATTGTTGATCACACTTATGGCTTTGTATTTGCTAGTTTACATGGTCCTCTATTGATTACACGTTTTATTTTTTATTTTTAAATGCTTGAGAATAACTTCATGATTTCAATGGCAATTGAATACTTGAAATTGATTCCATATTTTTCAATATAATATTTGGGAAGAATAATTTAATGACTTCAATGTCAACGTATACTTAAAAAAAAAAGAATATAACATTTAAATGCAAGGATATAAGAATGAGAAATAATATTTAAATGCAAGTAGTGAAAGAAATAGATAATTTGTTGGAGAGATCATAGAGAAAAAGTAGTAGCTAAAGTAGATAGTTGTAATTTTTCGGTAGGTATTCGGACTATTATTGATGGAGATGCTCTTAGACACTAAATGAGAAAAAGTTAAGTTGCCTATTCTGCTGAAGACTAAAAAGCACTCATAATAGTTAGATCTTATTATTATTAGGAATTTGACTATTCTTTTGAAGATGCTCTTATTAGAATAGGTTGAATGAAATTTCCTCCCAATTAGTTTGGAAGAAATTTGTCTCATTTTAAAAGTGGCTCTTTAAATTTGATAAAATAAATTTTTCTTCTCAAATTTAACTTTTATTTAAATAGTCTATTGTAAATGCTCTTTTACATCATGTAAATATCGCATTCTCTTAATATTTAGCAAGCATGATGGACATGTATATTAATATAATGTAATGGTGACTTTGGCAAAATATTGATCCTATGGAAAGTTATTAAGTAGCAAATGTAACTTAAACCTGCTTCTTTTACCTATATTAACGGTAAGGATTTTCTAGTAGTTCCGAGTGACCCAAGGACTAAATTTCAGAAAAAACAATACCCAGGGAGTTTCTAGTAGTTCCCTTATTACTATTATGTTTTGTCCTTTTTTTCCAAATGAATGGTTGTCAACTATGTTAACCTAACATCCAAAATCAGCTTAAGTTGGGCATCTTGAGTCCAAAACATGCACGTAATCTATTTCATGCAATAGATAGATATTATTGTTTTTGTGTTTTCTTGTATGGACAAACATTTTTTCTTACACTCTTTTATATTTTTCTTACACTTTTTTATATGTTTACAGATATGGCTGTCAATATAATCATGCACCACGGTGGGACAATGACCCATACCCCATTTAAATACATTGGTGGCGACGTCCATGAAGTGAAAGGCTATGATGTTGACTATTTTAGTATGTGGGAAGTGAAAGAGTTGGTTCGTGACTTAGGATACATGAGCGACTTTAGATGTTGGTATAATGTCGGTGATAGTCCACATACTCAAGTGATATCTTTAAATAGTGATGCAGACGTTGTAGATTTTGTAAATATTATGGCTGAGTACAGATCACAAGATGTTCATTTATATGTTGAGCATATGGTGGACAGTGCTATAATGGTAGATGAGCATTTATTTCTTGAAGCTGTTGAAAGACAACATGGAGAAGGTGGTGGCGGGGTGGGTGAGATACCTAGTACTGCTCGGCATGATGGAGATGGAGAAGGTGGTGGTGGGGTGGGTGAGATACCTACGGCTCCCCGTCATGATGTAGATGCAGAAGGTGGTGGCGGGGTGGGTGAGATACCTAGGCCTCCCCTTCATGATGGAGATGGAGAAGGTGACGGGGTGGATGAAATACCTAGGGCTGAAGGTAGTATACTTATTTCTTATTTGTTAACTTAATTGTTTTTCAAATAATATATCATGACAACACTTAGCCTTCCCTTCCCGAATGACTAACAACAAATTTGATTGTTTCTTTTAGGGATGGAGGACATACCTAATGCTGCACGCCAAGATGGAGATGTACAAGGACAAGGTGGAGAAGGTGGAAATTCTCAATCAAGACATTTCAAAAGCCCACGAGTTAAAACTAAGGCTGCCCGTTCTATTACGCCATCCAAGAAACCAAGCGGGGAACCGACCACCAGCCGAGGAGGTACATACAAACTGAAATTGAGTTGGATTCTTATTTTATTTATTTTTTTAGAAATAATATTCACCAGCAACTAACTTTATGTTGTCATGATTATTTATGGTTTTTAATTAGTTGATTCTTTTGTTTTTGGTTTTTTATTTTAATTTTTGTATATATTTTTTCAGTACGCAGAAGAAGAAGGAGACGGGTTGCTCAACCGGTTTTGCAGGACGAGGAAGACAATCCGAATGTTGGTGCAGACACCGTGCCCGAAACTGGTACAAAAAAAAAGGACGTGGTGGTAGGCCACGGAAGAAGAAAGTGGAAGAGGATATTGATGAAGTTATCAAGGAGCTGTTGACTGACTTCGAAGCAACTGATGGCGAGGATGAGGACCTTTTCTATGATGCTGATGAATGTCAGAAAAGAGAAGGATGGGACGTCCAAATGGTGGGAAAAAGTTGACATTAACATAGGTGAGAAAGGAGCCGATTTGGGGGATGAGGAATCTGATGATGAAAGTGATGGTCTTGCAAGTTTGCAAGAAAGTGACGCTGGCGAGGTTGGAAAAAAAAGGAAGCGGTATAGACAGTTCAATCTGAAACATGACTTGAAGATTCCAGTGACGTTTGAGCTTGGGGATCAATTTGCAGATTCAGGTTCATTCAAGATGGCACTGAAGACGCATGCTGTGCAGAAAGGGTTTGATTACAACTACAAGCACAATGACACGAGTAGGGTGAGTGCAGTCTGTAAATTAGGGCATTGCTCATGGAGGATTCATGCCTCTACTGATGCTACCAGGACTTGTTTTCAAATTAAGACGTACTACCCGGTTCATATTTGTGGTAATCAATACGAAAACTCCAGATGCGATGTTGAGTATCTTGTTCGTACTTATAAGAGGGACTTCAAGGATGACCCCACGTGGACACCATATGCATTGAAACAGAGGGTGAAGAGAGACCTTAACGTCGATGTTCCTATTGATCGTTGCTATAGAGCGAAGAAGGAGGCATTACATCAACTTTTTGGTAGGCACTCTAAGCAATATCGCCTCACACGGCGATATGCAATGGCAATACTCAGCACCAACCCTGGTAGTAGTGCTTTTGTACACAGAGATGGAGCATTCTTTCAGAGGATGTATATTTGTCTTGATGCATGCAAGAAGGGGTTCATACATGGGTGTCGGCCCATAATTTGTTTAGATGCTTGTCATCTGAAGGGGGACTATGGGGGGCAATTGTTGTGTGCCATAGGCAAGGATGGCAACGACGATATGTTCCCCATTGCAATTGCTGTGGCCGAGGCAGAGACAAGAGATTCATGGCAGTGGTTTATTGCCATTTTATTTGAGGACTTATGCGGGCCAGATGGCGGACTTGGTTGGACTATAATGTCTGACAGACAGAAGGTATTTGGTGTAAAATACTATTTATGTTCTTATTGTATTATTTTATTCCTTTATGTTATTACATATAATTTAACATAAATTTATGTGTGTAGGGGCTTGGAATTGCAGTTGAGGCTGTGTTGCCACACGCTGAGCATCGCTTTTGTGTTCGGCACCTACATGCGAACCTCAAAGCGAAAGGCTACACAGGGAAAGCTATGAAGGATGAGTTGTGGGGGGCTGCACGTGCCTCCAATGTTTATGCGTTTGACCATCACATGCGGAATATAATGTCAATGGAGAAAGGTGCACACGATTACCTTAGTGGTGTACCTAAAGCATCATGGTCCAGACATGCTTTCAACTGCCAAACCAAAAGTGATATGTTATTAAACAACTTGGCTGAGAGCTTTAACGCGTGGATTAAGGAAGCTAGGATTAAGCCTATACTGACTATGCTTGAAGAAATTCGTCTGCAAATAATGGCACGCTTCCAGCAGAAAAGGAATGGAATCCGGTCGACGCACTACACAATATGCCCAAAGATCCAGAAAAAATTGGAGAGGTCAAAAAGTGGTGCAAGGAATTGTATTAGTCGGTGGCAGAATGAGTTGGAGTTTGAGATCGAGGACATATACGAGCCATGGCGTTTAGTCCGGTTAGATCATCGCACATACACATGTGGAAGATGGCAGGTGAGTGGGATCCCTTGCTCACATGCTTGTGCTGCAATTTACATGCATAAACAAAAACCAGAGGATTATTTGGATGATTATTACAAGATGGACAAGTATATGCAAGGATATGCAGCTCGAGTTTATGGCATGGAAGGTTCGCAGACATGGCCAGCTGATGATCCATGCGATGAAATCTAGCCACCTATCATTAGAAGGGCTTCTGGTCGACCAAAGATTAGTAGGCGAAAAGCTGTAGATGAGCCGACTAACCCCTACAAGCTAATCCGTAGTGGATATATCGTTAAATGTGGAAATTGTGGGGGTTTAGGGCATAATTATAAAGGTTGTCATTTACCTTTGAACCCGGACCGGAAGAGGTGGAAACCGAAGAAATATAAGCCGAAAAAAGATGCTGCTCAAGCACAGGTAAAACAAATACATTTTACAACATAAGGTTCATATTCCAAAATTTGTTAACTGAATTATTATTGTACAAGTAATATAATAATTATTAAATTTTGTAGGTAGATCTTGTTGGATTGTCTCTCTGATTTTGATTGGGTGTTGGAAATTTTGTGTAGATTTTTGTAAGTTTTTGGTTTGGCAATGGAACTGATTTAGTTGTTGTTTTGGCCAAATTTAGTGGAATGTTCTCATGCTGAAATTTATGGAGATTGTTTTGATGTTATGATTTGTGTTTAACAGATTATGGTTTAGTTTTGGGTTGGTTTCCGATTTTTGTTTTTTGGCTAAAATGAAGTTTTAGTTCTTGGTCCATACCGATTGGGGAGAGTTGAACACAAATTTGTGGGTTGATTTCCTGGATATTTGTGGACATTGGCTGAAACTGAAAAAGCTAAAGTAACGGATTTCTGGGGTTATTTCTGGTGGAGTTTTCGATGGAAAATGGGTGTTTTGATTGAATTGTTTGGTGGTTTGAGGATGTTTCCCTTGATTAAGGCATGATATCTCTTATTGTTTTGTGAGTGATGAAGTGTTGTTACTTGATTGGATAAATTATTACAAGTTGGATTGTGAAGATGAAAAATAATTCTTGTTATTGGTTGTTGAAGGATGTATCTTAAGAATGCTTGGTTATATTGGTTTGTTGTGGTACATAGATGAAGCTATGGAAGCTACATGTGGAATAGAAATTACTTGAAATAAAGGGTTGTTTTGGCTATTAGAATTAGAAAATATTTTTGAGTTTTGTAAATAGTGATAATAGTATGATACCCTTTTTGGTGGGCGGATTTTTCATTTCTAGAATATGTTTATACTATGTCAAAGAGCTATTTTCCATACGTTGAGACATATAGGTTGCTCCAAAGAGCTTTTTTTTTTGTTTTAACACATTTTTTGGATCCGAACATGAACCACAGGCAGAGGCAGAAGTCCCCGGGTCATCACAGCAAAGTGTACGTACACGTAGGGCTACTCAGGCACAGGTAAAATCCAAGTTTTTTTGTGGTTAAGAAAACTCTTATTTCACGATGATTCCCCCGCGCCCCCCCCCCCCCTTTTTTTTAACGCATTTTTTGGATCCCAACATGAAT
>NC_081544.1:17220807-17250381 GCF_901000735.1 Corylus avellana | reverse complement strand
TTATCTTTTTAGTGCATACTAGGGGTGAAAAGGTTTTGAAAAAGCCTAGGTAGTTACGGTTAGCAATTTTAGATTTTGAAAACCGTCTATATAATTCATGAAATGATGTTGTTTTTGTGTTTAAATATATATAAAGATCTAGAAACAATGTCGTATGTAGTAAGGTATTATCGTATTATCATACAAATAACATCGTTTTGATTTTTTTTTTTTTAAAAAAAATCTTTTAAAAAGCGGTTAGCGGTTATTAGAGTTATTAACTAATAACCGCCGATTAACCGCCTAGGTGATTAGCGAATTTTACTAACCGTCTAGATAGTTACGGTTAGCGATTTTAACCAATAACCACTAATGTAACTGTTTTTCACCCCACCAAGTATGAGATCTTTGTCCGAGCAAGGACCCCACTTGTAGGACCCTTTGCGCAGGCAAGGGCTCAAACAGCGAGCTCTTCTCCCAATCCTTATTGTTATTATCTTTCTCACCTTTTCTCTAGGCAAAGAATAATAACTATTTTATCCATTTAAGTTGCTCTTTCTCTTAGCCAAACTTTGACAAGGGCCATTGTTTCACAGAAGTAGAGATACTCTTGTAAATCAAGATCAAACTAGAAGGATAAAAACAAAGAAATGTCCAAGTTTTGAAACACAGCAGAAGCCAGAAGGGATACATACTTACAAGCCAAAAACTCTCTAAAGAAGAAGAAGAAGCATTATTATTATTATGGAATGGTAGCTAGAAGACTATGGATGGACAGCTTTTGCCATGCCAAAAGCGGCTGCAGAAGCAATGGCTCCAATGAGAGCAGTTTGCAAGGCACTGATGATGGGCTTATTCCCTGTGAAGTAGCCCTTGGCGTAGCCGAAGATTAGCAATGCCACTAAGGTCACCGCAACAGAAGCAACCACAGCATCTCTAGCCCTTGGAATGAACATATAAGGAGCCAGCGGCACAAATCCACCCAAGATGTAAGCAATTGCGATTGTAAGTGCACTCTGTAGTGCTCTCCTTGGATCAGGTTTCTCTAATCCAAGTTCAAACCTGCATTAATCAAAAGGGTTTTTCGTGTTTTTTATTTTGTTGTGAGCACGTTTAATACTTGTTACGAGAAAACATATTTAGCGGTATTAAAAAAAAAAAATAGTTTAATGAAAAATTCAAGAGTATAACGTTATCTTAGTTATATAACAATCATATAACAATTTACTAAATAATATTATTTTCTAATAATATATGCTAGGCCTAACTAGACGGGTCTCAATCTGACCCTAAACTTGGGTGATTTAGTAGTACACTATTTGATTGGACTGGACGCTACCTAAACTTTTTTATTTTTATTGTTTTCCTTTTTTTGAGGTTGTAAGTAAGTATAACCCCAGGCCAAGGATGATGATGATGATTGATGAACATCTCTCTCTTGTTGGTTTTCTTTCTTTGGTTTAAAGCATGGCAGATTGTCCTGACCACCCACTTTAGTTATAAGGGAACCTTTAGTAACTAATTACTAAAATAAGACCAAATATGAAAGGTAAATGGATAAATATACGCCTAAACTTTCTTTTAATGCCTTAAAAGAAGGGAAAGTAAAAAAGGATGTTGTAATCAAACGGCCTCAACTCAACTCAACTCCCCTTTCCTCTCTCCAATATTGAATAAAAATTAAAAAAAAAAAAAAAAGAAAAAAAAAGAAAAGAATAGAAGGACAGTTTTTTTATTCAAATTGAATTAGAAAAATTTTCTTCAATCTAGTCTATAAAGTGATATGTGTTTTTTTTTTTAATAACATGTGAGATGCAAATGAGTTTTTAATAAAATTTATTTCAACTGTGTCCTTGCTATTAAGGAAAACATGTACATCTTATATGTTAAGAAACACATGTCACATTTATAAATTAAATTTAAGAAAAGTTTTCCAACTCAACTTAAAAGAAAACTTTGTCCATAAAATAAAAGAACTCAACTCAAGTCGACATCATTATTCCTCCACTTTATTTTAAACTGGGGTCCAGACCACATGGGCTTGGCCACATTTCAAAAGTAAAATCAACTTTTAAGCAACATTACAAAACCAAAAGTTCCTTTTCTTGTATTCGGTCATCACAGAATTTCAGTGGAACCGTTCTTTCCAATCTAGCTAGCCTACCCAAAAAAACAATTGTCAATAAATATGAATCAACTTTCAGAGCACATCCTCTGATCTTCCCTTTAATTTCCCCACCTACCTCTTAACCCTCAGTGCCAAAGTCTTCAAAACCAACCAATACGGTGAATCTAATAGTTTTATCAATGAGTATGTTATTTATTAAATATTTTGTTAAAAAGAGAAAAATTATTTAGTGCGAAGAATTATATTATTTTTTGATATTTTAAACTGAAATGTTTATTTTCTATTAAAGGATGCAAATTATTAATTATCCGATGTATACCACAACCTAATTGTAATTATTCTCATGAACTTTAGATATACGATAAAGCAATTGTAATTGCCGAGTTGTCATGCCTAAACAGATATAACAGGTATGGCAAATAAAGAGGATATGATAATGATATAGTCCTCAAAGTTCGGATATTCTTGAATCTAAATTTTCAATCTTCTTCTCAATTCCTTTGTTATAACTTATACACCCAAAAAAAAAACTTACTTCATCATGAAATCAACCCATGCCTGGGGCTTCTTCCTGAGAGCGTTCACAACTGGCCCGTATTCATGGGGCTCTATCCCATACTGTGCCAGTATCTCCGCCACCTCCGCCGCCTCTACAATTTTATAATCAAACAATTTTGCTTTCATAAATCACACAGATTCTTCCCGACACTTTTAATGGAGGAAAAAAACATTAATTTGTAAAAGAAATGAATTAAACAAAAAAGTTGGGACCTGTATCAGGAACCGCAACTATTTCTTCTTCCTCTCTCCTCAGCTCCCTCACGTAGAGATCAGCTTCGCTTTTCGCCGCAAGATATCTGCACAAATGCCGATGCACCCACTTGAAATACATAAATTTAATGAAACTTTTTTTCTTTTTTCTTCTTCTTTATTTTGTCTTTCTTGTTTGTTGAAGTTAATTGCCCTACATTTTCTGAGTAACCAAGCAGGTAGTGGGAAAGTTAGAAACAGTAATATAAAATACTGATCATTCGGAGATGATTATATATATATATATATGATCACCCGCCAAGTCCCATGGAGATAGCGCCGGCGGCGACTTCTGCGATGCCGGCAGTGAGGATGATGGAGGACGTGGCATTGGCGCCGGACAAGCCAGCGGCCAGGGCGAATGGCACGGTGAGCCCGTCCGAAACGCCGATGATGATGTCACGGACGATCTCGCCGGCAGTGAAGTGCTTCTCTTTGTGCTGGTTGAGCAGCCTTTGCTTCTCGGGTTCAAGCGCTCTTCGTTCTTCGCTGGCGGCCATTGAAGAAGCTGTGGTTTGAGCTTGAGAGAGAAGAGAAAGCGTTAGATTAATGAGGTTGTCTGTATGCGTATAAATTCAACAAAGGAGGAGGGTTTGCCGTTTCCGTTGTGTGGCCCGCCGTGTGGGGAAAGATTCCAGACACGGGAGAGATGCGGTTGCGCGTGATCTTATTTGGCCTATTTGCTGTGCCAACACTGTCGTATGTTTCTTCCTTTAAGAGGAAAAAAACAGAAGAAGATATTTTGGGTTGGAGTTGGGCTCTTGTGTTGTGTCGGGGTTGTTTGCGACCTGTCGCCGTTACAAAATGCTCAATTTTTTTTATTTATTTTTGGATTTTATCAAAACATTTGGACTCTTTGATATTTTCAAAAGTTATTCACACTATACGTACATTTTGTCTGTCTGTCGTGTATGCTGACAGATTCTTTACTCTTTCCAATATGGGCTGTTTTGTTGGTAGGCTCAGGAACATCTTGAATCTTGATCCAATATACTTAACCCATTTATCCTCGAAAAATGTTAGGCTTATAAATACATTTTACAAAAAAAAATTAACAAATTGATGTGACATAATATGATTAAATTTTTTTAAATTTGAATTTATCTCATATTTAATCATGTTGTGCCACATTAATTTGTAAAATGTGTTTATAAGCCTAGTAGTCCTTTTTATTCCCATGTCAAAAGGACTCTAAATGCTAGAAAAGAAAAAAAAAAGTGCCATACAAGATTACTAGCTGTTTGTTAAAAACTATGTTTATGGTGTTTAATTTTTGGAAAAAAATTACATTTAATCCTTAGGGTTTTAGTTGATTTGAATTTAATTTTTGAATTTCTAATTTTAAGAATAAGGTTCTTTGGTTTTATTCAAGTTTTCAAATAAATCACTTTGTTACCTTATTGTCAAAGTTAACGATTTTCTCATTTTATATGTTAGTCGTCAATGTTTATGTCGTCAACCTAATATCAATGCCACATCAGCAAATGCCATGTTGATTAAGAAAAAAATAAAAAATGAAAGAGTCAAGTCTCCTCTTGAGGCCTAAGGCTAAAAGCCTAAAATCAATTGATCTCAACTCCTTTGTCATTAAACTTTTAGGCCCCGTTTGGTTTACAAAATATGTATTTCATTAGAAAAATGAATAGGTATTACTAGAAATAGAAGATGTTAAAATTGAATAATTATTCAAATTCTTTACTTTGATAGCAACACATATTTCATAATTGGAATTAAACTAAAATTATTGAAAAACCTATTTATTTCTAATTTTTTCAAAACTCAAATTAAAAAAAAAAAAAGGTTGAACGTGTGGTGGCCGGCCACCCCCAGAGGACTTCGTCGTGGCCCCGGAATCTCACCAGAGGTGGTCTTGGCCACCCCCGGTGGCCGGCCACCCATTGGGCTACCCACATGGTTTTTATTTTTTTATTATTATTTTTAAGTTTTAGAAAAACAAAAACCTGATAACAAAATTAACTTTTGACCCAACCCTTCATGCCCCCCCTTTTTTTTTTTTAAGTACTCCATGTCCTGTTTTATGAATGGAACATGTATTATTTGGTTCAAAGACCATTGGCAAGCACCGAGTGAGACCAATAATTTTTTTATTCGTCATGCATCATTTTGCTTTCTGCTAAGAGCCTAAGACGTTGAATAGAATGAATTATATATGTAGGAATACACCAATAAAAAGTCTTTTTCATTTATTTTTGGAATATTATTTTCAGTTTTTTAAATACAACAATGACGGAAAACAGAAAAATGTAATTAGAACACCTCTGATTTTGATGCATGGTTTCCACAAGGTAAATGACACAATATTTTTTTTATATTACTTTCTAATGTAATTAATAAGGTACAATTCTTTTTTCTTCTCATATTATCTGGTCTTTGCCTTTTGCTTTACCTTAACGATATAATTTTAAGATAAATGCTATTTAGTATTGTTTTATCTTTCTTCTTCATCATTATTTAAAAAATAAATAAAAAAATTAACCATTAGATTTGTAGAACTTACACAAGTAAATACTAATACAATGCATACACATAGTACCGATGCATTTTAATATAGCCTATAGGTTGCCTTGACGTGGTGATAGCTCTAATACTAGATATAAATATTGAGTAGAAACCACCTTTAAAAATCGGCTTATAAGAAGAGAGTGCTCAAGAGTTTATGTATATTTAAACCATGTATGAAACTTACGATCGTATCATAAGCATTGATATTGGGGTATATTTTGTTTCTCTAAAAGTTTAACGCCAAGGAGGTCATATCGATTGGCTTTATGCGTATAGAGTTGGGTCTTTTGTATGTTTCTCTTTCTTATGTTGATGACATAGTATTTGTTGACATGACATTGATACTAGGGGAGCTTACATAGACGCCAAATGAGACACATACACTAGATAATAAACCGTTAATTTTAACAATAAAGTGATATACGATATCTATTTGAAATTTAGGCAAAACATAAAGGCCTTAATCTTAAAATTGGAAATACAATGACTAAATCCAAATCAAATAAAAATTTAGGGGCTAAATATAATTTTTTTTTTTCCCCTTAATTTTTCTTCTCAAAACAAAAATATTAATAAACAACTCAAACTCAAAATACTTTTAAAAACACAAAAGCAAAGGGAACACTTTTTTAAACAAAAAAAAAAATACCTCTCAAAATAAACTAACAAGCCGAGTTAGCGTTTTTGGCTTTTGTGTCATTTTCTCTTTTTATTAGTAAAGAATATTATATTCGTCATTTAACCCCTCAATTTTCATAGATGATGTGGACGCCTAGAATAATTTTTCCCAAGTTAAACAATACTTGGGCACGCTACTCTTATAATTTGACCTTTAAATATATTATTGGGAAAAATACACACTCCCCTTTAAACTATTGCTCCAATGTCAATGTCTCCCTAAGGCCAACCAAAAGCCAAAAATGATTATAAACAAAATTGAATAAGATAAAAATATCCTTATAACTTAGAAAACAAAAACATAAAGGAAAAAATATAAATTTTTTTTAAAAAAAATCTCAAAATTGGTTTTTTTTAATATATTTTTAAAACTAAAAAAATGAAAAATTATAAAATTTTGAAAAAAAAAAAAAAGTTTTTCTTCTTTTTTTAATTTTTTTAATATTTATTTTTTTTTTAAAACAAAAAATAATTTGAAGAGTTTTTTAATTTTATTAAGGGTATTTTTATTCTTAGGGGGACACTGGAATTTGTTGATAGTTTAAAGGGGACATTGACACAATTAGTTGTTTTGGGAGACATTGACAATATAGTGATAGTTTGAGAGAAGCATATACACTTTTCCCTATATTATTCTATAATTTGTAGTGAAAATATATAAAGCATAAGCCGGAGTAGTGAATTAATTAAAACATGATGAAAATACACTTTTATTTTCCAAAGTATTACCACCTTAGCATTTTTACCTTCCAAGTTTAAAAAGTTACACTTAAACTCTACAAAAATATCAAATTGCGACACTTCACACCTTCTATAATCGTTTTGGTTTGTTTGAATGAAAATCACATCATACGCACTCGACATTTTAGCACTAAATCACCAGTTATCCCAAAAGCTTAAGCTTATAGAAAAAAAAAAATAATAATAATAATCACTTAATCATTATTTTAATAGTCCAGACTAAGCACATTGAGGTGAATTATCATTTTATTTGGGAGAAGGTATTGAATATATTTCAACAATTAATTAGGTTGCCGATGTGCATAGAGTAATGATATAAGGGAGACTAGAGTCATTCCAAATGTGATGTAGCTTTTAAAATTACCATTGAATTTGAGATGGTCATTGCTAAATTTTCATCTATTAATGATTTTAAAAACCACATCACATTTGGAAAGAATCTTTGAGGATTCTAGTCTTCCTTAAATTAATACTCTTACAAAATATCAAATTTGGGTTTGGTCCATTTTTTTTATCTTGTTAATTTGGAGCCCAATTTTAAACATCATTCAATCACGGACTATGGGCTCCTTTGTTTGGAGGCCTGCTAAGCTCGTTTAATTCATTCACTCAATTCAGGCCATTGTTCTTAGGCTCATTAAAAAGTTTTTGGGATATATATATAACAAAAAAAAAAAAAAAAAAATTGCAATTTTGGCCCAAATGACATGAAAAAAAAAATCAGGAATAAAGAATAATCTAAAACAGGAAAATATGCACTTAGACAAAAATGAATATATATATATATTTGACTATTTCTCTGACTTCACTTTAACTTTAAGTGATCCACAGATCTTAAAAGCGTTAACTTTGAACATTAAAACAACAGGTTATGATATGTTAGAAGGAAGCCAACCTTTAGCATTAATTTATAGATTTTATTACAAGTCAATGAAAAAATCTTAATGTTCATGCTCTTGTTAAAAGTCCCAAAGATAAAACTTTACTAATACAAACACATTCTTGTGAAGTAAACATTAGAGTACCAAAATCAGTAGTTTGGTCTGAAATAGAACTCCTATCAGAATGTCTATTAGAAAATGAAAACGTTTCAATAAAAACAGAAAATATAGCATTTGATCCTTTGAAGTTTACAAAGATTGGTTCTTTTGAAGGGTGACTTGCTTTTGTTATAGTTTTATCTTCTTTTTCCCACTGAGTTAACATGTTTAATTTTTTATTTTCATAAATTTTGATAAATTCAAAGAATTTTATATGTAACTTATGTTTGTTCATGAATTTTTCCCATTCTACAAAAATTTTTATTTTTTGTTCTTTTGTATATTTTGAAACTTATATATATATATATATATATATATATATATATATATATATATATATATATATTTACATTCTTGGTGGGTGTAGTTTTTTTTTTTTTTTATCGAGGGTTGGAGGTTTAAAGTTAATGGTTTACTTATAGTCATTAATTGTTGGTGTAAAGGAAGTTCTTCTATATCTGTTTATGTAAGGGAATTTTGCCATTCTTCTTCAAAATTTTCTTGATTAGCTATATAACATGGGGAGCTTATTTGTGATTCTATCTTTATATCTTTTAACTTTAAATTTTTATCTCTTCTTAAACATTCAGTATAAACAGATGAAAAGGTAGAATTTCTTCGGCTTGTTGGTGTATCTTGGAAAGCTGTTTCTTTTATCATGAAGGGTGGTTTGTTGAGTTTTGGTCTGTCAAAACTTAACCTAACACTACCATCTAATTATTGTTGTAAACAGTTTAGATCAAATGTTGTATTTTTTTGTTTTTGTTGGAATATTTTCATTTTCTAATAGCCATTCTAATGGGAGTTCTATTTCAGACCAAACTACTGATTTTGGTACTCTAATGTTTGCTTCACAAGAATGTGTCTGTATTAGTAAAGTTTTATCTTTGGGACTTTTAACAGGAGCATGAACATTAAGATTTGTTTTCATTGACTTGTAATAAAATCTATAAATTAATGCTAAAGGTTGGCTTCTTTCTAACATATCATAACCTGCTGTTTTAATGTTCAAAGTTAAAGCTTTTAAGATCTGTGGATTACTTAAACTTAAAGTGAAGTCAGGAAAACAGTCAAAATGAATTGGTCATTTATGAAAACTAGATTCAACGACTCCTAACATGCTAGTGCTGTAATCTTTATGTCTTGCATCTTTTAAACACAAAAGTACATATGCATTGATTCCTAGATGAACTAGGGGTTTTACAACAACTTGGATTAATGCTATGTATAAAGTAATTGACATGTATCATGATGTTTATTTAAAGCATAGACTTGTTCAACTGTTTTTACGCTATAATCATTACTAAATGACAATGGTGAAAAACTTGATTTGTAAATTTCTTTGGTTGGGACCTTGGGTATGTTCCAATCATGTGAATCTATATTCACTTCAGGAATGCTATATTCTTCTTCATTAACTATATAAGGTAAAGAAGGTAAACTAGATCTATAGCTTATAGAAGAAGTGGATCTAAACAATCTAGACATCATTCAAAATATTTGTTAAGAACAAGACAACAAAATTGAAGACTTTCTACTTTCCAAATGCTTCTCTTTAACGGGTCTTTAAGTGTTCTGGAATAGCTATTTGTGTGTCCTACTATGTGTCCTCCCGACTTACAAGCCTACCCGGCCTAATTGCGCTGATGGCACATTGACAGCATAAAGCGTACATCACATAGAACTCAAAGGTTTTGCTAAAGATAACATCTGAAAATATACTTGTTTTACAATTTTGTTTTCTGGAATTAACAAATATATGAACGAATATCAAGATGAACAGTTCAAACAAACTTGGCTTTGATACCAGGAGGGGACTCGCAGAACGAGTTAACATAAGCGGAAGAATTAAAGACATAGTGATGTATTTAAACAGAGTCTATTTGTAAGATTCTAGGCTGAATATGAACAGCATATCTAAAAGGATACACAAAGATATAAATATAAAATGTTGAAGATACTTCAATTGGAACCATAAATTTAAGAATATACATAATGAAAATAGGATATATGAAAATAAGTACTTATGAAAATATGGTGCTGTAAAATTAGCTTGAAGAAGCTTTCATTGAATAAAACATTCTGTAATACATGGATGAAACTTTGACATATATTTTTGTGAGATTTCACTGATGATCAGAGAGGGAGAAAAGAAAAGACTATTATGAAATCTGGAAGAATTGAATTGATGATACATGAGCTGAGGATGCTATAAATAAAAAGATAAAAAGTTGAACATTGTAGATGAACAGTGACTTGTCGGGATGAACAGTGCTGTGAACAATGCTAGCCGACATGAGTAGTGATGAACAGTATTGGCCGACATGAATAGTGATGAACAGTGCTGACCAATAGAATAGTGCTGAACAGTAATGGCCGATAAACAGTAATGACCGCCAAAATAATGATGAACAGTGCTTGCTGTATTTGGGCTTTTCAAACTTCAATCTTCACCAAGATCGTAAGGGTCTTGGGCTTCTTGGTAAAGAGGCTGTACTTGGTTTGTTGAAAAGGAGGACGAAGATGTTCTCCTTGGTCTTCAATCCCTTCAGCTTTAAGGAGAAGGCTTCTGCAAAGATCTTTGAGGTCTTCTTTACATTGGACTTGAGCCATGGCTGCAGCAATTTCTGTCTGTAAATGGCTTTGAACTATGAAGGATGGGAATTCTCTCTATATTGAGGAAAGTATTTTCTGAATGTTGAATTTGTCCCACCAGCGGACATATCTGTTTCTTTTGCAAATTCCTTGATCAATGGCATAATCCCACTTTAAAAGCCATGGGATTTTATATTTCTTTGCCATATCGAGCAAGAAGAGAAATTGACTTTCTGCTTCATTAACTTTGTAGGCTATAAAAAACTGGTTTAATGCATCTGCAAGCTCTGGGGGTAAAATCTCAGGGGTAATCCCATGATTTTGCCACCATCTGTTGAACCATAAAGGGAGCTGATTGTTGAAGTTGTTAACAAAACAAAGATACCAGGAGTGACTGTTATTATTGTTTTGATAAAGAAGTACTTTTGACCATGCTTCAATGTAATCAAAGTAGCTGTATTAAACTTGATGGCCCTGTAGGACATTGAGATCAGATGGGTGGTTACCCCATTCTTTTGCTAAAATAATATTTGTGATGTACATTTTATCAAAGATTATTCTTTTCTGTTCTGGATTAAATTTTTCTGGGATTGAGTCTTTGGTAATTGATGATGTTTGGAGTAAAATGTCTCTGTAGAAATTAATGGATTTAGATGGGTGAAATGGAATGAAATTCCATTTAGGAGGAAAATAATTTTTTACAAGATCCAAAGGATTCTTGAGGTGACGCTGATCATGTTTTACAAAGAACAGGTTTTCTGTATAGGTTTTTTGGACAAACCTAGATCTATTGATATGGGTAATTGGTTGGTTGGTATAGAATTTTTGCTACTGTATGAATTTTGAATAGTTTTGTTGGGTAGGGATAATGGTTGATGTAGGACATTCTACCAACTGGTAAGGGTCCGGGTGGCTTGGAGATGCTAAAGTTGATGAAAAAGTAGGTCTTAAAGAACCAAGAACCCGAAACTTATTCAACATGTTAATGGGTGAACATGTGTCATAGGGGTTTACATTTCCTGGGCTCAGGATTATATGATGACTTGGTTGTGACTTGATTGAAGGTGTTTTATTTTTGTTTTTACTTGATTGTGGCTTTTCAGCCATCTTTTCCTTGCAAAAATTCACGAGTGAGGAAATCAAGTATAGAATTTTGATCTCCCTTGATGTATTCAATTTCAAAATAAAAAATACTTAAAATTGATTGCCATCTAGCAAAAATCTGTTTGATTGCTATGTTTTGAACATCTTTTTCTAAAACATGTTTTGCACTTTTGCAATCAACTTGAATTAAGAATTTTTGGTTTAACAAATCACTTTGAAACTTTGAGATGCATAGTACTATAGATAAAATCTCTTTTTTAATAGTACTATAATTACTTTGTGCTGAATTCCAAATTCCTGAATGGAAACAAACAATTTGTTTAGGAGAATTTGGAGAGATTTTCTGTTTGAGAATACCCCCATATCTAATGTTGGAGGCGTCCGTTTCTACAATTTTGAAAGCTTTTACTTCAGGAATGCCAAGACAAGGCAAAGTCTTCACATATTTTTTAACTTCTTGCACAATTGAAGTATGAAGATCAGTCAAAGGTAGAGGGTTACTTTTGAGACGATCATATAATGGTTTACAATGTTTTCTAAGGTTTTAGTAAAAATCAGCAGCATAATTTAAAGATCCTAGGAACCTTTGAAGCTGGTTTTTATCACGGATGACATCAGGAAATTTGTTTGCAAATTGAATGGCCCAATCAATGGGTTTAACCATTCCTTGACTGATGTTGAATCCTAGAAATCTTATTTTTATTTGAAACAAGTTGTTTTTTGTAGCTAAAACAACTAAACCACTAACTTTGATGATACTAAGAAACGAATGAAGATGTTCCTAGTGTTCATCAATTGACTTTGAAAATATGAGGACATCATCTATATAAACAATTGAGAAATGTGCTATAGGGTCAAAGATTTCATTCACGATGTTTTGAAATTCGCTTGGGGCATTTTTTAACCTGAAGGGCATAACATTCCATTCATAGTGGCCAAATGGTATAACAAATGCTATTTTGTATCTATCTTGTTCATGAATTTGGATTTGCCAAAATCATCTCTTCATATAAATTTTTTAAAAAACATTGGCTTGACTTATTCTGTTTATCAGGTCTTTTTTGTTTGGCATAGGATATCTTATCCACTCTAAAACTTTATTAAGAGGTTTGTAATTTATTACTAATCATGGAGCTCCTCTTTCTAATTCTACATTTTTCTGTACGTAAAAGGCTGAACAAAACCAAGGAGACTTGCCTTTTCTAATTATTGCTTTGTTAAGCAATTCTTTAATCTCGGTTTTACAAAGTTCCATTAAGTCTTGACTAATTTTTATGGGTTTAGCGTTAGTAGGAATATTTCTTTCACTGAAGTCTTTTACGTAAGGGAGCTTTACAATATGTTTTTTTCCTATGTCAAAAGGCATTGGGGAGATCAGAACAGACTTCATTTTGTATTTTTTTCTTTGAATCTTTCAATTTTCTGTAAGAGGATATCACTTGATAGCTGTTCGTCAATTCTTTTGTTTTTAATTTCTTCTTTTATGGAGTTCAAATACTTGCTCTTATTCTGTAAAATGTTAATTGTTTTAAAAATCGAAACATCTTTTAACATATTGATGTCTTTAGCATGGGGTTTTTTAAAGAATTTAAATTTTACTTTCTCTCATAAGACTTCTGTGGTAATTCCTTTGTGATCTATAGTAAAATGATACAAAAGACATAAAAAGGGATTTTCTAGTACGACCTTTGAATCAGGCATGTTTTTTATTAAGATGAATGAAGTTTTGAAACAAACATTATCTTGACAGACATGTGCTTTAGACAACTTGTAATCTATCTGCATTTTACTGCCATTGGGTGATGATAAATGTTATGTAGTTTTTTAATAATATTTAGTAGGTATCATACCTTCTTGGATACAGTTTAAATCTGCACTTGAGTCTATCGAAGCTATAACTTCAAACTCGAACTCGTTGTTAATAATGATTGTTACTCTAGAGTTCCATTTTTGAAAAAGGATTCTATCAATTATGTTTAAGTATTTTTCATCTGTAGTTTCTTTGAATATCAGACTTTTGGTTGAAGATTTTGTAGATTTATCGTCTTCTGAGTCTCGTTCACTTTTAGATTGACTCTGTTCAGAAATTTTTTTTATTAATATTTAAAATCATTACTTCTTGTTCCAACTCTTTATTTTTGGCTTTTAAATATTTTATTTCTATTTTGATTTGATTGACTTCATGTTGTAAGTCTTGGATGGTTACTTCCCTTTGTTTTGATTTAAATCTGTTGAGGATTTTATCAATACTAATTTATGGTTCTGTAATTTTTGTTGGTCCATTTTTTGTTTCATTTTTTATTAAATTACTCTTGAATTTTTTAAGGTATTTGACTTTAATTTCTGAGTCTTCTATTCCTTCTACTAAATCGATTAGCATTTCTTCATGTTTACTTAATACACTTATCTTAAGTTTTGTTTTACAACATGAATCTTTACAACCTAGTTCTATTTCTGGATTACTAGAATTTTGACTTGACTCATAATCTGTTGAGGTGTTAAAAATTTCATCCTCATTTTCACTAGAATTTGAACTTCTGAGTTCTAGGATTTTATACAAATCTTCTTTCTCTTTACTGGAAATTTTCAATTGTTTGATTTTATCTTTTACTTTGCACTCATTTTTGTAATGACCTATCTTTTCACATTTGAAGCATTTTACTTTCTTTTTGTCATATTTTTCGTTTTTGGGTTTTTTGTAATATTTTCTTGCTGTTTTATTTCAGAACACTCTTTTCTCTTCTCCCTCTTTGATCATCAGTGAAATTTCACAAAAATGCATGTCAGAGTTTCATCCATGTATTACAGAATGTTTCATTCAATGAAAGCTTCTTCAAGCTAATTTTACAGCATCATATTTTCGTAAGTACTTATTTTCATATATGCTATTTTCATTATATATATTTTTAAATTTATGGTTCCAATTGAAGTATCTTCAACATTTCATATTCATATTTATGTTTATATCTTTGTGTATCTATCTAGATATTTTGTTCATATTCAACCTAGAATCTTACAAGCAGTCTATGTTTATATATATACAAGTTGTTAGGTTTTTAGTGTTGGAAAATTCAATGTCAAGTTCGATTGTATAAGTTTTAAGTTTAGGTTTAAGTTGGTGAAAAAGTTAATCCAAGACATTTATTCAAGTTTGTGTATGTTATTAACATTGACCTTACCAGACTAAAATGGTCATAACTTTTGATTTTGATCTCCGATTGAAGCAACCTTAATGTCATTGAAAAATTGACTCAAAATTCTAGAACTTTTTATTTCATGAAAGTTTTCTAATTCCAATGTTTTCAAGCTCAAAATGGGATGCGAAAAGAAGACAAAAAATCTGGTCCAAATTGCAGAAATTGGGATCAACTTCGTGTTTTTATGGCTACTTTTCCAAGTCTATTAAGGGCCTTTGGAGAATGGAATTTGTAAGGATTGGAGGCAATATTTATAGAGAGAAAACTCATGTCTTTGTGCTTTGAATTACTCTTCTCTTAGAGTCTTTTTTGTAAACCACAATCGTTTATCAACAACAATTGAAACCTATCGGAATTCTGATAAAGGAGATCAAATAGAAGAATTTAATAAATTTTCAGACATTGTGAGGAACTATGCAATAGTAGATAAGTGCGTCGTTTGTTTAATGCAAGTAAGTCAACTACAAAGGTTTTGTATGAATAACTCTATTTCTTCTTCTATAATTGATTGATTTTCTAATTTTCTATCCTGGAATGGTTTTATTTTTGAAAAGTTCTTTAAAATGTTCCCACTTCATCACTAAAAATATCTACGTTGATTGATTTATCACTTTTTTTATTTTTGGCCGATGATTGCGTGGTTGCTAATTTTTAAGTTCAGTATTCTTACGCAAACACCTATTCTTTTTAATTAATATTATATTTCTAAGAATATATTAGATATAAATCCTATATAATATCTATAATAATATAATATTAAATGGGTAGGCAAGCGCGTCCGCTACATATCCTTAACCCGCTGCCCACATGTTTTGAGCAATTTTCTAGTAAAAGATCTCGCCCACCCGAAAAAAAGATCTTGAAACTAGAAATTTCCTTCGAGCAACAGACAAATACAACCTTAACACCTAAATATTTTTTTTTCTTTTTAGTTCATGATGCAGCGTGACTTAGTAGGCTGCAGCGAAAAACATCAATAAGTAGCGGATAGATACTTCTAGATCTTGATTTTATCAATGATCTAAGAAATTTTATTGAAGAAAAAAAAAAAAAAAACTCAACTTTGAGTATTCTTATTGAGAAAATTAAATAAATAATCAAAACTCCATTCTTAAGGCTCTAAGCATATATTTATAACCTCAAGACTCCTAGTCCTAAGATAACAATGAAATAAAGTCAATTTATACGTCTATGAAAGATAACTAAACCAAATAAAAACTAACAAAGAAGCATAATTTAAATAAAGACTGAAAGATAAGATAAAATAAAAGATTAACAAAAAAAACTTAATAAAAGACTAAAAGATAAGATAGACCGTTCTAATTTACATAGTTCCTATATTTACAAGGCTCCATTAAGTGGGTCAAAAATAACTCAAATATTATTTTGGCAAGTCAAAATGTTAAAATAGGTTGAAAATGCTCATTAATTAAATTGCTGAAATATTTGTTAATGGTCAATATTTTACTCACCAAATGTGAAAATGAAAAAAAAAAAAAAAAAAAAGAAAGCATTCTATTATGATATCTCATTTCCTCTCCTCTCTCTCTCTCTTTCTTTCTTTCTTTCGTGATCTTCGTTTGTTTTTAATTTTTGTGACAACATCCGCTAGTCTAGACTAGGTTTGTAAATCGGGGTCAAACCATTGTTAATGTTTTCGCAAAGTCTTTGCAGAGATTCTATACGCACGACTCAGACAGAGCAGCCCAAACCTAGAGGGAAAACACTAGAAGGTCCAAATACATATATAAATAGCCAAAACGACAAGCCTAAGGTATATCTCTTTCATTCTACATATTCTATGCACTAGCATAAACACCATACCTTATCTCCTAGAGTCTCACTGACCTGAGCGTTGGAGTGCTCCTAGTCTTTAGACCGAGCAACCCTCTAATGACTCTTGGCCTCTTATCTTTTACAGGTAGAGCTCCTTCCTAAAAGGCAGCATGAAACTAGTGTACTCTTAAACATCAACGCTATCTTATCTCTTGTTATTGTACTTTCTTTTTGGTTAGTCTATTTTGTTGTCTTTCTTCCATAGCTTTTTTTTTTTTTTTTTTTCCCTAAACTTTCTTCCATAGCTTTGATATGTGCAAATAGAAATTATTGAGACATAGATATAAGGCTACATTTACTTTGACGTAAAATGGTTTTCAGAAAATGATTTATACATTTTGCAATGTTTATTACGACGTAAAGTAGTGGTCAACGAAAAATATTTTCCTTTTGACCGAAAATTCTTATTTAATTTTTGGAAAATGGTTTAAAGTTTTGAAAATTGTAAACTATTTTTCGACTTTGAATATCTCATTATCAAATTGACGGACTTTGTCAAAACCCGCCCAGGATCTTGTAGGGACTTGCTTGGGACCTGTCCAGGACTTGATCGGGACTCGCCTAGGACCCACTCACAACCTTGCCAAGACCTGCCCAGAACCCGACCGGACTTGAATGGGACCTGCCCGCACCTGCCTAGGACCCACCTGGGACTTGACCGGACCTCGCTGGGACCCGCTCAGGACTTGACCGGGACCCGTCTACGACTCCGCTAGGACCTGCCCGGGACTTGACCGGGACACGCTTGGGACTTGCCCCAAACCCCGCCGGGACCTGCTTGGGAACCGCTCGAAACTTGACCAAGACATGCCCGGGACCCCACAGGGACCGGACCGGACCTGCCTAGAACTTGACAGGGACCCGACCGGGACTTCCCTGTGACCCCGCCGGGACTTGCCCGGACTTGCCCGGGACTTGACCGAGACTTGACCGGGACCCGCCCGGGACCCCGTTATAACGACCTAGATTTTAAAACTCTTATTTAAATAATATTAAATAGATTAAAAGAATAAATCGATAAATTAAAACAATGATATGTAGATTAATGATATTAAATAACTATTTAGTGTTAAAGGTATATTACATTGATTTTTGAACTCTTATGTATACTACTTCAATTCTAAAAAAATTAGCTTCACTAATATGTTTATAGGCATAATCAAACCCAAAACTAGTGAATAAATTATTTATATTGGTGTTTAGCAAAGTCAGAAATTAATTTAAAGCTTTTCAATTTTTAGCCTAAAAAGCAGTGTCTTAATTTTCATACTGTCTAAATGAGATCAAAACTGCTAAAGTAAGATACCAAGGGTAGCCTCCTTTGTTGAAAGCTTAAAGTCTTCTAGTAATAAGGGTAATAGTAAATATCATGATTATAATGATTTAATAAGGCAAGTGGCCAAGTGGGAATGCAAATAGATTAAAGCCTAAGTTGAATAGGAAACTTTGTACAGGCCAAAAATAGACTCAAATGAACTCGGATGAAGTCGAACCAAAAATATAAAGTGTTTATCTCGGAGTCCTCTATCTACTCTCAAAATTTCATGTCAATCGGAGTACGTTTGGACATTGAAAAATGGATTGGGATACACTGCCCTCATTTTGGACGAAAATTCTAATTGGTATAGAGCATGAAATATGGACTAGGTTCATTCTTTTGGTTAAATACATCTCAACGTTTAGATCAAATGTGTAAAAATAAATCCTAACCATTCATTTTCTTATAAATAGAACCTTAGCTAAATTCACTTTCACTTGAGTTTTTACAATCTTAGAACAAGTAAAATTGTTTGCTCCTCCTTTCATTTTACTTCTTAGTTCTAGTCAAATACCATATAGCTTAGATCTTTCTTGTAGTATTCAAAGTGTTCTTATTTTTCTAAACTAGCTACCTAGAGGAGATTTGGTGGAGTTTTACTTCTAAAGATTATTGGGTAAGTGTTTCTTATATAAATATTATGGTTTATTGCTTGTATCATTTGTTCTCATTTAATTGTTTAAAGACCCGACAAGCGTATAATGTAAAATAGCGTAATAGATACAAGTGAATTAATAATAATGAGTTAGTAGACAAAATCAATTAAGGGCTTATGATATTATCTATATATTATTTACTTTACAACTTTTACATTCGGTCATTTCTTTTATTGTTATTTAAATTTTAATTCATATTTTTGGCGGTCATCCCCGAAATATGAATTCAGTATTTACATTCAGTCATTTCTTTTATCGTCATTTAAATTTTGATTCATACTTTGGTAGGTACGAACCATTGGTCTCATCTCCAAAATATGAGTCATGCTTTATATATATTATTTATAATACTAATTTGTATTTAGTGATACTGGCCATTAGCCTCGTCACCAAAAATGAATTTAGGCATAACGCTAGTTATAAGTGACTATCTTAGATTAATATAATAAAATGAATAAGTAAAGATGAAGTGACAGATAATAAATAAATATAAATAGATGAGGGTCTTTAAACAATGATATTATTGGAGAATGAACTAAGTATTGTTTGTATGTATGTATTTATATGCAGAAGTGGAGCAGAATACTACACTAAGGAGAGTAAGTATGGATATACTTACTGAGTACTAGCTTTGTTTTATTGTTATAGGAATTCTTATTTTGTCTTATTGATATAATTTTGCAATACAACTGCTGCATAATGTGTCTAATAAAATGGGCTGATAAGATAGCCACCTTAAGAACAAGCTGGGTGGATTGCCGCGAGGAACTGTCGGTATCTCAGTGGATGGGGGTATATAACCGTCCAACAAGGCCTAATATATAACTAAGCTGGGGCGGTGTAGTTGCCAGCACCAAACAGGTAAACCTCTAAAGTGTGAGGGACATAACGGACGTAAGCGGGCTGAGAGCTCATGACAAGATTATCATAAAACACAAACTAATCTGTCATTACGCTGCATTCACAACTCATTCATTATTATATATTTTAGTCTTTAATCTTACTTGTTCAAACTAGTCTTTTTAGTCTTTATCTCTAGGAAAAATAGATTACTCACTTGTTTGCCTATGTAAATATGATAACGTCATCTTTACATAGATCTTGATGTAGGGATAGAAAGTGAGGACGATGGTCATTTTACTGGTTTTGATGGTTGATAGACCATCTGCTGCAAGATTTATGCTTACTCTATGGAGCAAGTCTCATTTATGTTAATCGCTTTTATTATGTATGGTGATGTGTGTAAACTTAATAGATATTACTATGTTAATTTAGGTGCCGTCTGTGGCATATATTTGGTACACCTAGTGTGTACATATATTGTAATGAAAACCATGTTTCTATTTTATTTAATAATATATCACCTCGAGGTATTTCAGTCAGCTCAACTGTGTTGTGTAAGTTATTCTTAGGTCATAGAAAAAGAAAAAAATATACATACTCCGCTGTAAGATTGTATTTTCTAAAGTTGCAGCGTCACGACTTCGATATTTGCTAGTTCAAATATCGGGGCGTTACATTATGGTATCAGAGCGGTTTGCTCTATGGGAAAGTTAGTATCATACTAGACTAGGGTATACAACACAAGAGCTTCACTAAATAAAATACTCATAACTTTTTATAAAAACTTTTGTTTGAGAATAAAGTATTAGCGATAGAAGCACAACTATGTTATTTACATGTTTGAGTGATTTTGTTGTTTGCTTTGATATAGATAAGTTGTTAATTAATTTGTACAGAATTATGGTACGAAGACGTGATGTACCTGTCGTTGAGGAAGGCGAAGCACCTCATAATGAAAACAATGAAATACCACCTCCACCTCCACCTCCACCTCCACCTCCACCTCCAACATTCCATGATGGTGTACACCCAACATTAGTCCAATTTATGGGAGATATTACTAGGCAATTCACGGAAGCAATTTCACGGATGTCTCAACCTGTTGCACCAGTCGAGCGTATCGGTTGCTCGATGCGTGACTTTACTGATCAGCAGTTTCGTACTTTCAATGGGACTCAAGGACATACAGTAGCTGAAGCTTGGATTTCAGATATCCAACTGCTGCACGACACACTCAAGTGTACAAATGAGGAAAAGTTGACATACACCGTATTAAGGCTAACTGGTGAAGCCCTTAAATGGTGGAAGTCCCAGGTAGAGCTGATAGGACCTGGTGTTGTTATCACATGGGAAAGGTTTGTTGAGGAATTCAATAGGCAATATTTCCCAAGGTCTCAAAAGCAGTTAAGAGCTATTGAATTTCAGAACTTGGTGCAAGGTACTATGTCAGTGGAACAATACTCAATTAAATTCACTGAGTTAGCCAGGTTTGGTATTAATCTTATTCCTGACGAAGTATCAAAGACAGAACGTTTTGAAAATGGCCTTAACTCTCGTATCAAGGAAAGAGTTGTCTGCCATGAGATCAAAAACTATGCTCGATTAGTAAACGTAGCATCCCTTGCTGAGAGGGCAATTCGTGAGACATCTGCAGCTTACGAACATAGGAAACGGTCAATGCCTCAGGCATCCTATCCCTCCAAACGATTTGTCGTAGGGACTGGCTCCAAACCGGCGGATCACAAGAATTTTTCTCCTCCAGTAGGAAGTCAGAAGGTTGCTTGTCCCAAATGTGGAAAAATGCATTTTGGAGATTGCAGGAGCGAAAGTACCGGCTGTTTTCGATGTGGTCAAAAGGGGCATTTTAAGAAGGATTGTTCGATGAATACCACGAGAGAAGCTGGAGCACAAAGGAATAACTTTCAACAAAGAAGGCTTGCTCAGGCGAGAGTATATACGTTGACCCCTGTGGATGACGACGAGAATGATGAAGCAAACAATGAAGTAGTGACAGGTACCATTCCTCTATTTAGTACTCTTGTGTGTACTCTCTTTGATTCTGGAGCAACACATTCATTCATTTCTGCACCATACGCTAAGATTTGTCACATAAGTACACAACCATTAGAGCAAGATTTGTCAGTACAAACACCAGGAGTAGAAAGGATAACATGTAATAGGATAGTAATGAACTACCCAATAATGATAAAGGGTAGAGTCCTTCCTGCTAACCTTGTTGTTTTAAAATCCCTCGGGTATGATATACTCTTAGGAATGGATTGGTTGGCAAGATACTATGCATGTATAAATTGTAGAGAAAAAGAGGTTATTTTTCATCCACCAGGTGTTGAAGAATTTAGGTTTCACGGTACTCGAGTTCGGGCTACCCCACCCCTTCTCTCAGCAATTCAAGCAAAGAAAAATATTCGACAAGGTGCGTTGGCATTTTTGGCTTATGTTACAGCTAAGCCAGAAGGCGAACGAAAACTGGAAGACATTCCAATAGCGTGCGAATACTCCGACGTCTTCGCCGAAGCATCTCATGGGTTGCCACCTGATCGTGAGATTGAGTTCTCCATTGACGTAATACCAGGAACGCAACCTATTTACAAGGCACCTTACCGGATGGCGCCAGCTGAGTTGAAAGAGCTGAAGGAACAACTCCAAGAATTGATAAACAGAGGACTAATACGCCCGAGTGTATCGCCATGGGGAGCGCCAGTTCTGTTCGTGAAAAAGAAAGACGGGTCTATGCGGCTATGTATAGACTACCGCGAGCTAAACCGTGTCACAATCAAGAACAAATATCCTTTACCTCGTATCGATGATCTATTTGATCAATTAAAGGGAGCTAAAGTGTTCTCGAAGATTGATCTTCGATCCGGATACCATCAACTCAAAGTTAAAGAAGGAGATGTACAAAAGACGGCAATTCGGACGAGGTATGGCCACTACGAATTCCTAGTCATGCCGTTTGGAGTGACAAATGCTCCATCGGTATTTATGGATCTAATGAATCGTGTGTTTCATATGTATCTTGATTGGTTCGTAGTAGTATTCATTGATGACATTTTTGTGTACTCCACCAATTATCAAGACCATGGCGAACATTTGAAAACAATATTGGGAGTTCTGAGAGAAAAGCAGTTGTTTGCCAAACTCAAGAAATGTGAGTTTTGGCTGGAGGAAGTCTCATTTTTGGGACACGTAATCTCAAAAGATGGCATAGCAGTCGATCCTAACAAAGTAGAAGTTGTTGTCAACTGGGAACGACCAACGAACGTCCATGAGATTCGCAGTTTCTTAGGATTGGCTGGCTACTACCGGAGGTTCGTCAAAGGTTTCTCCACTCTTTCTAGTCCATTAACTTCTTTAACAAAGAAGAACGCTCATTTTGTGTGGAGCGACGCATGCGAAGCGAATTTTCAAGAGCTCAAACGGAGGTTAGTATCCACGCCCGTTCTTATTCTTCCAATAGAGGGTGAGAAATTTACTGTCTATAGTGATGCATCACTCAAAGGACTAGGATGCGTACTTATGCAGCGGGATAAGGTAATTGCTTATGCTTCAAGACAGTTAAAAGACCATGAGAGAAATTATCCTACTCATGACTTAGAACTTGCAGCAATAGTTTTTGCTTTAAAAATCTGGAGACATTATCTTTTTCGTGAGAAAGTAGAAATCTACACGGATCACCAAAGCCTGAAGTACATTTTCTCTCAAAAAGAATTGAATATGAGGCAACGTAGGTGGTTAGAATTGTTAAAAGACTACAACTGTTATATTTTGTACGACCCAGGAAAGGCAAACGTAGTTGCTGACGCTCTAAGTAGGAAGTCGCAAAGGGTAAACTCCGAAACTCCATCCTCTCCTGACCAACTTGCCAAGCAACTTGGCATGATTCAACTTGAAGTCGCTCCAAGTGATGATGATGCCGCAATAGCAGCCCTCATAATCCGACCATTGACTGCAGACTAGATCAAGTTAGCTCAAGAGAACGATCCTGAACTACAAGAGCTTATGGAGAAAGCAAATCAAGGTAAAGCTCCGTGTTTCCATTTTACCAATGATAACTTACTAAGAACCGGAGATACCAGGGTAGTTATACCTAGTGATGCTAAATTAAGGAGCGATATCCTTAGCGAGGCACACAAGTCCCGATACACAGTGCATCCAGGGAATACGAAGATGTACCAAGACCTGAAAGAAAGATTTTGGTGGAATGGCATGAAGAGGGATATTGCGGTTTTTGTAGCACAATGCGCTACTTGCCAGCAGGTAAAAGCTGAACACCAAAGGCCAGCCGGCCCCCTTCAACCGCTTGACATTCCAGAATGGAAGTGGGACCAGATTGCGATGGACTTTGTGGTTGGTTTACCAAAGACATCGAAAGGGTATGATTCTATTTGGGTTGTTATTGATAGACTAACCAAAAGTGCTCATTTCATTCCATATAAAATCACTAATTCTGTGTCGGAGCTAGCGGAATTGTATATAAGAGAAATAGTCAGGTTGCATGGGATACCTGCTTCTATTGTTTCTGATCGGGATGCGCGATTCACTTCTCATTTTTGGCAATGTCTACATGAAGCAATGGGGACAAAGTTGAAACTTAGTACAGCTTATCATCCACAAACGGATGGTCAGTCGGAAAGGACCATTCAAATCTTGGAGGACATGCTAAGAATGTGCGTACTCGATTTCAAAGGTAAGTGGATCCAATATTTACCTTTAGTCGAGTTTCCTTATAACAATAGTTTCCAGGCAACTATTGGTATGGCACCATACGAAGCCCTCTATGGACGCAAATGCAGATCGCCACTTTATTGGGATGAAGTTGGTGAAAGGCAATTGGTAGGACCAGAGATAATCCAAGACACCAAAGACAAGGTGGTATTAATTCGGAAAAGGATGTTAACAGCTCAAAGCCGTCAAAAGAGTTATGCTGACAAAGGACGTCGCCTGGTGAATTTTGAAGTTGGCGATCAAGTATTCCTGAAAGTATCACCAATGAAAGGCGTGATGCGTTTCGGTAAAAAGGGAAAGTTAAGTCCAAGGTATGTTGGCCCCTTCTTAATAACCGAAATTGTAGGACCAGTAGCATACCGAGTTGAGTTACCATCTGAGCTAGCAGAGGTGCACGACGTGTTCCATGTATCAACATTAAGAAGATATGTACATGATCCCCTGCACGTTATTGATTTTGAACCACTTCAGATTCAAGCAAATTTAAGGTATGAGGAACTACCGGTACAAATTCTGGATCGAAAGGAACAGAAACTCAGAACAAAAACCATTGCTCTAGTTAAGGTTCTCTGGCGTAATCACGACGTAGAAGAAGCTTCTTGGGAACTAGAACGAGAAATGCAGGACAAATATCCACATTTATTCTAACCGGATATATCACTCGGTAAGTACATATATATATACACGGTAAATGACATTTTATGATTACTTATATGGCTATTGTTCAAAACTACAAAAGTTTAGGGATACCTTGGAGGTAAGAAGTGATATTATTAAATGCTCCGATTGATGTTTTGAGTTGGTAGATAAATCATGGTACTGTATAAAAGTGTAGTACCTAAGTGTAAAATATGACTAAGGCTTAGACGTTACAGTAAAATTTGAGTCGCTCATATTGGGGTTATGTGATAAATTGAATGCCGTAATTTCGGGGACGAAATTCCAATAAGGTGGGTAGAATGTAACAACCTCGATTTTAAAAACTCTCATATAAACAATATTAAATAGATTAAAAGAATAAATGAATAAATTAGATCAATGATATATGGATTAAATTGAATAACTATTTAGTGTTACAAGTATATTACATTGATTTTTGACATCTTTTGTATATCCATTCAATTCTAAAATTTAGCTTCACTAATATGTTTATGAGCATAATTAAACACAATCTAGTAAATAAATTATTTATATTGGTGTTTAGTGAAGTTAGAAATTAATTTGAAGCTTTGTAGTTTTTGGCCTAAAAAGCAGTGTCTTAATTTTCATACTGTCTAAATGGGATTAAAACTGCTAAAGAAAGATACCAAGGCTAGCCACCTTTGTTGAAAGCTTAAAGTCTTCTAGTAATGATGATTATAGTAAATATCATGATTATAATGATTTAATAAGGCAAGTGGCCAAGTGGGAATGCAAATAGTTAAAGCCTAAGTTGAATTGGAAACTTTGTATAAGCCAAAAATAGACTCAAACGAACTCGGATGAAGTCGAACCAAAAATATAAAATGTTTGTCTCGGAGTCCTCTATCTACTCTCAAAATTTCATGTCAATCGGAGTACGTTTGGACATTGAAAAATGGATCGGAATACACTGCCCTCATTTTGGACGAAAATATCAATTGGTATAGACCATGAAATATGGACTAGGTTCATTCTTTTGATTAAATATATCTCAACCCTTAGATCAAATGTGTAAAAATAAATCCTAACCATCCATTCTCTTATAAATAGAGCCTATAGCTAAATTCACTTTCACTTGAGTTTTTACAATCTTAGAACAAGTAAAATTGTTTGCTCCTCCTTTCATTTTATTTCTTAGTTCTACTCAAATACCATATAGCCTAGATCTTTCTTGTAGTGTTCAAGCGTTTTTCTAAAACTAGCTACCTAGAGAAGATTTGGTGGAGTTTTACTTCTAAAGGATTATTGGGTAAGTGTTTCTTGTATAAATATCATGATTTATTGCTTTTATTACTTGTCCTCATTTAATTGTTTAAAGACCCAATAAGCGTATAATGTAAAATAAAGTAATGGAACAAGTGAATTAATAATAAAGAGTTAGTGGACAAAATCAATTAAGGACTTATAATATTATCTATATATTATTTACTTTACAGTATTTACATTCAGTCATTTCTTTTATGTCATTTAAATTTCTGTTCATATTTCTGGCGGTAAGGACTATTTGATCTCATCCCCGAAATATGCATTTAACATTTACATTCAGTCATTTTTTTTATGTCATTTAAATTTCTGTTCATATTTCTGGCGGTAAGGACCATTTGATCTCATCCCCGAAATATGCATTTAACATTTACATTCAGTCATTTAACTAGTTATATATGACTATTTTATATTAATATAATAAAATGAGTAAGTAAAGATGAAGTGACGGATAATAAATAAATATAAAAAGATGAGGGTCTTTAAACAATGATATTATTGGAGAATGAACTAAGTATTGTTTGTATGTATGTATTATATGCAGAAGTGGAGCAGAATACTACACTAAGGAGAGTAAGTATGGATATACTTACTGAGTACTAGCTTTGTTTTATTGTTATAGGAATTCTTATTTTGTCTTATTGATATAATTTTGCAATACAACTACTGCATAATGTGTCTAATAAAATGGGCTGATAAGATAGCCACCTTAAGAACAAGCTGGGTGGATTGCCGCGAGGAACTGTCGGTATCTCAGTGGATGGGGGTATATAACCGTCCAACAGGCCTAATATATAACTAAGCTGGGGCGGTGTAGTTGCCAGCACTAAACAGGTAAACCTCTAAAGTGTGAGGGACATAACGGACGTAAGCGGGCTGAGAGCTCATGAGAAGAGGTCTGAAGAAAGATTATCATAAAACACAAACTAATCTGTCATTACGCTGCATTCACAACTCATTCATTATTATATATTTTAGTCTTTAATCTTATTTGTTCAAATTAGTCTTTTTAGTCTTTATATCTAGGAAAATAGATTACTCACTTGTTTGCCTATGTAAATATGATAACGTCATCTTTACATAGATCTTGATGCAGGGATAGAAAGTGAGGACGATGGTCCTTTTACTGGTTTTGATGGTTGATAGACCATCTGCTGCAGGATTTATGCTTACTCTATGGAGCAAGTCTCATTTATGTTAATCGCTTTTATTATGTATGGTGATGTGTGTAAACTTAATAGATATTACTATGTTAATTTAGGTGCCGTCTGTGGCATATATTTGGTACACCTAGTGTGTACATATGTTGTAATGAAAACCATGTTTCTATTTTATTTAATAATATATCACCTCGAGGTATTTCAGTCAGCTCAACTGTGTTGTGTAAGTTATTCCTAGGTCATAGAAAAAGAAAAAAGAAAAATAATATACATACTCCGCTGTAAGATTGTATTTTCTAAAGTTGCAGCGTCACGACTTCGATATTTGCTAGTTCAAATATCGGGGCGTTACAAAAAATAAGGAAGAAAGAAGAAGGTAGCACGTGGCTGGGAGGAAGAAAAATGATGGAAGAAGAAAGAAAAAGAGAAATAGAGGTAAGCAGCTGGCGCATGTTCCCAATGCCTATTGGTGACGTGTGTCTTGTTGGCATGTCACCAATGGTGTGACGTGGCCACGTCTCAAAGTTGAAGTTGACACGTCCAAATGGTGACGTGTCAACTTGACACGTTACCAATTTGAAAGCTGAAAAAGAAAATAATAATAATAAAAATTTGACAACTTTGACACGTCACCAAATGGTGACGTGTAAAAAGTACCAATTCGAAAACTGAAAAAATAAATAAATAAAAATTTAACAACTTTAGTAACGTGTCAAAGTTGACATGTCAAGAAATGGTGACGTGTAAACTTTTACACGTCACCAAATGGTGACATGCCAAATTTGTTACGTTACTAACTCGAAAACTGCAAAAATAAAAAAATAAAAAAAATAATAATAATAAATAAATAAAACTTTGACAACTTTAGTAACTTGTCAAAGTTAACATGTTACTAAATGGTAACATGTCAAATTTGACATGTCACCATTTGGTGACGTGTGAAAAAATCTTGCACTATAGACATGTCACTAAAAACTTTTTTTTTTTTTGGATAGTTTAATAAGCTTAAAAAGTACTTTTAGTACCTAAATAGCTGCGCTAAATAAAAGGTTAGCCAGTTTAGTAAAAAACTCAAAGGTTGGCTAGTTTAGTAAAAAACTCAAACAGTATTTATTTGACTTTTTTTATTATTTTAAAAATTGTTAAAACACATTTTTAGATTAAAAAAAAAAAGGTTTAAAAATGAAATTATTTTAAAAAAGCTATTTTTGACTTTAAAAGCTATATTTCTTAATGCAATTCCAAACACTCTCTCAATGTTCTCTACTAACTTACTCAATTTATCTTTATGTGTGTTTTGTTAGCCTTGAGGGGGTTGTGTTATGAGCAAATTAAGGATATGATGATCCAAATTGCGTAAGAGTTTGTTTGAGATTGTGTTAGGAAACTTAATTTTTTTTTTTAATATCTAAAAAATTGTGCCAAACAAAAAGTTGGTATGTTTGGTAAAAACTCCAAAAGTATTTCAATTCTATGATTTTTTTTTTTTAATTTGTTTTATTCTAAAAATGACAAAAACGCATTTTTAAGATAAACTTAACAATGAAGTTTTTTTTTTAAAAAAAAAAAATTAATTTTTAAGTTACTAAAATAATTTTAAAACATAAGGGAAAAAAAATTAAAAAATTATCTTATAATACAAATAATAGAAAAGCCTATATATCATGAAAAAAAGAATATAAAATAGATTAACAAGGCTGGAAGCCTGCAACTTTCAGTTATTGATCGTATTTAAGACTTTGGATACCGTATCCAAAGTCTTAAATACGATCAATATATAACTGGAAGTTGCAAACTTCCAGCATATTCAATTAGAAAGAATAATCAAAGTCAATCACATTTTTTGCTCTATCGTAACATTACGGTACTATTTGGAGGCTGACAGTACTATTCTATCTCTTTTTTAAAAAATAAAATAAAAAAACTTACAAAAAAAGAATGAAAAAGAAGAAAGCGTGCTTGAGCCTCTAACGAAAATTAAAAGTAAAAGAAAAAGTGTAGGAGCATAAACCAATTTGCTCAAAACTTTCATTGGAAATTAAAATTTTTTATACCAAAAAAATAAAATAAAATCTAAACAGCTTGTAGAAGTCACACCCCGTACATGCCTACATGTGGCTCCGCCACCGGGTCAAAGAAGAAGGGCACGGAGGTCTTTTTCATCAAAGACGGCCATGGAATCCTTTGTTATATTCCTTTTTAGAAAAAAGTAGACCACCTTACTTGCCAACTTGTCATTTCAATTAAAATTATATATTTATTGGAAAATTTCAAGC
>NC_081544.1:17183868-17220707 GCF_901000735.1 Corylus avellana | reverse complement strand
CACCTTAAGAACAAGCTGGGTGGATTGCCACGAGGAACTGTCGGTATCTCAGTGGATGGGGGTATATAACCGTCCAACAAGCCTAATATATAACTAAGCTGGGGCGGTGTAGTTGCTAGCACCAAACAGGTAAACCTCTAAAGTGTGAGCGACATAACGAACGTAAGCAGGCTAAGAGCTCATGACAAGATTATCATAAAACACAAACTAATCTGTCATTACGCTGCATTCACAACTCATTCATTATTATATATTTTAGTCTTTAATCTTACTTGTTCAAACTAGTCTTTTTAGTCTTTATCTCTAGGAAAAATAGATTACTCACTTGTTTGCCTATGTAAATATGATAACGTCATCTTTACATAGATCTTGATGTAGGGATAGAAAGTGAGGACGATGGTCATTTTACTGGTTTTGATGGTTGATAGACCATCTGCTGCAAGATTTATGCTTACTCTATGGAGCAAGTCTCATTTATGTTAATCGCTTTTATTATGTATGGTGATGTGTGTAAACTTAATAGATATTACTATGTTAATTTAGGTGCCGTCTGTGGCATATATTTGGTACACCTAGTGTGTACATATATTGTAATGAAAACCATGTTTCTATTTTATTTAATAATATATTACCTCGAGGTATTTCAGTCAGCTCAACTGTGTTGTGTAAGTTATTCCTAATTCATAGAAAAAGAAAAAAATATACATACTCCGCTGTAAGATTGTATTTTCTAAAGTTGCAGCGTCACGACTTCGATATTTGCTAGTTCAAATATCGGGGCGTTACACCCGCCAAGACCTGCCCTGGATTTGACCGAGACCTGACTAGGACCTGCCCGTGACCCTGCCGAGACCGACCCCGGACTTGATTGGGACCTGCCCGTAACCTGTCTGGGATCTCGCCGGGACTTGACCTAGACTCGCCTAAGACCTGGCCGAGACTTGTCGAAAAACATTTTTCGGTATTTGGCATGTACGAAAAATCAGGAGGGTCTCAGTCGTCGGAAAACATTTTCAACAAAAAATCATTTTCTTGGAAAATATTTTTCAGTATTTGGTGTGTATGCAAAATCATATTAAACACTAAATTACAAAAATGTCCCTATTAGGTCTTGGAATGGTCCTCCCTGGGTCTAGGGCTGATCTTGACGGGGTCCTGATAGGGTTTAGGCAGGTCTCGAGTGAGTCACAATGGGGTTCTTGCGGACTCATTCTAGAGACCTCTAAGACTTGATCAAGGGATTTTCATAATTTATAACTTAATATAATTTAATAAAAAAAAATATAAAATTTTTTTAAAAAAAACTTTAATTTTCAATGCGCTCGATAAATGAAATAAAATGTTTTGGGCATAAAACATTTTGAGAGAAGTTATCCATCGTACGCCGAAGTAAGTGTTTTGAAAAAATAAATAATTAAAAAACATGTGATTTTTGTTTTTAAGCTAAACAAAAAGTAATAGCACTGTATAATAATAATATATAATATAATAAAGCACGTCACAGAAAAAGAGAAAGTGTGCCGCAATGCAAAGATTCATTTTGACGTTCGCACAATACTTGTGTGGCTCTGGTCCACATTCATCTGCACGAGCACCTTGGAAATGACAAGTCAGGGGCGTGGGGTATATGCACGCATGTATGCCGGTTGGTTTTTTGGGTATGAGATGTTTGGCAATGGAATGGAAAAAATTGAGTGAAATGATATAGTAATAAATTTGATTGATATAAGAGAAAAAAGTAAGAATTTTTTGTATAAAAAAGTAAAAAATTTTATTTTTTAGTGATTTTTTTATTTGAATAGTAATAAAAAGTAATTGATATGATGTAAAAAATAAATATGTTGGAGTTGATTTTGAGAATAATTTTTTTTGATTTTTGGGTCTGATTCGGTCCGACCCTTTGCCAAACACAGCATAAGCTAGCCTATCTGTTTTTTTTTTTTTTTTTAGGGACTTTTCAAAAGTATTCTACAACAAACTCACTAAATTTCTCTCAACTCTATTTAAATATTCTTTTTATTGTTTATTTAATTATTCTCATAGTAACCGGAAGGTTTATTCTTATGGTAATAATTAATTCATCTCAAGAAATTATTTTTTCTTGTAGCAAAATATGTATTCTTATGGTAATAATTAATTCATCTGAAGAAATTATTTTTATTAGTAAATTGTTTCCATAAATCACATGATAATACATATTATGCTATTAACACCAAATCATGCACCGGATAGTTTTGCTCATAACTCTTTAGCTGTTGTGAGACATTCGCTACCACTTTTCCATATATTATGCATAAGGACACATCCCAACCCTTTTTTGAAGCGTTGTTGTAGATCACAAAACCTTCAAACTCTGTAGATACAACACAAGTGTACGTAGTTACCAATTCTTCTTCAATTTTTCGAAGCTCACATTTGTTAGTCCATACAAATCGAATGTTCTTTCTTGTGAGGGCCGTTAATAGACCTGACAACTTCTAAAGACCTTAATAAGAACGCCGATAGCAGTTGGCAAGTGCCAGAAAACTCATGAGCAACCTCCAACAATCGATCGAGGATCCTACCATCTCATGTAAAACAAACTTAAGAAAATCTCCACATCAAGCACTAAAACCCCTAAAGGCTAAAGCTCTAGGAAGGATGTAGAGATTAGGCAAAGCCCTATCAGCGAGTACCCCTCATGTATGCCTTTCTTACCTTACCATTTATTATATTATTATTATTTTAATTCTGCTTTGAATTGGAGACAAAAGTTGGCATCTGAATTCATTTTGCGTTGATCAAGAAGTTCGGTCGCTGCCAAAAATATCCAGACAGTTCCACAGGAAATCAAATTAAGATCAAAGCCTAACCGCAAGCAATATATATATATATATATATATATATATATATATATAAATGACGAAAATATCCCAACCAAGTCTTACACGTGTCCAAACCGAGTCCCGCAAAGACTCACCTAGGACCCTCCCAGACCTCGCCTAGACCCTATTAGGATCCCGTTGGGATCAGCTCGAGACCCTGGCAAGACTCACTCAAGACCCGACAAGGGCATTTTCGTAATTTAGTGTTTAATATGATTTTGTGTACACACCAAATAACAGAAAATGTTTTCTGCTAAAAACATTTTCCTGACGTCGGAAACCCGACCAGATCCTCCTGATTTTCCGTACATGCCAAATATAAAAAAATGTTTTCTAAGAAATCATTTTCAAGGAAAATGTTTTCCGCTGAAAATGTTTTTCGACGAGTCTCGGGCAGGTCTTGGGCGAGTCCTTGTCAAGTCCCGGGCGGATCCTAGGCGAGTTCCAGTCAAGTCCTGGCGAGGTCAAGTCTCGGGCGAGTCCCATGCAGGTCCTGAGAAGGTCCGATTGAGTCTCGGGCGGGTCCCGGTCAGGTCTCGTGCAGGTTCGGTTGGGTCTTAGTCAAGTTCTAGGCGGGTCCCTGCCAAGTCCCGGGCGGGTCCTGGGCAGGTCCGGGTAGGTCCTGGTCAGGTCTCGGGCAATTCTTGGTCATGTCCTGGGTAGGTCATAGGTGGGTCTCGTTCAAGTCCAGTCGAGTCCCAGCGAGGTCTCGAGCGGGTCTTGGGCAAGTCCCGACGGGGTCCCGAGCAGGTCCTTGTTGAGTCCCGGTTAGGTCCTAGCAGGGTTCCGGGCGGGTCTAGGTCAAGTCCCAGCGGGGTCCTAGGCAGTTATGGTAGGGTTGGTCGATTTGAGAATGAGATGCTCAAAGTCTAAAAACTGTAAACCATTTTTCGAAAATTAAAGAAGAATTTTTGGTTAAAAGAAAATATTTTCTGTTAACCACTATTTTTCGTCGTAGTAAGCACCGTAAAATATAAAAATCATTTTTTAAAAACCGTTTTACGTCGAAAGAAACGAAAAATATCATAAAGTTTCTGCTCCAGCTGGAATATCTATATTCCCAACTTTTCTTCTTCAAACTAGAAGTTAACACGAAACATCATATGCAATTATGATACCCACCCACTTCTCTTTTGTTTTCTTAAAAATGGGAAGTGCAGGCATCCAATGACAGAACCAAAAAGTTATAGACTGTCACAACCCTATCTCCATGAAGATTTTAGGCACAGGCAATGTTTCCAGCAAATCTCTTTTTCCTTTTCACTTCTCAGCCCCATTTCCCCCACCAAATACTCATAAAGAAGAACATTGCTAATTAACTCTTAGTCTCTTACAAAATTGGGCTGTTTTAATTTATATTCTAACAAGAGGAAGCTTTTAAGCCAACAGTAGTGCAGAGGATAATTGCAGCCAACTTTAGATAAGTGAAATGCTTGTTTGATATTTTCAGGGAACTAAGATTAATTTTATTTATAGAAATGTAATCGACATGCGAATGTATTGAAGGTCCTTAATTAAATGGCACTCTAGCCACATCGTAAGTTTTGATTGCTTTTCTAATATATAATGGCTTAAGTATCACTGATCTAGCTATGATATAGTTCTTCGTAGGTCATAATAGTGTGCAGAACTTTCATCTTAGAGCTATGATTTGTAAACTAGCTTGGGGTTGTGCTGTATACAATCTGTACTTGGAGACAAAGAAATGATGTGTAGTTTGGGAATCAACTGGGGTGCTACAGAAAATTTGCTTTGGTGGGTTGGGGGGGGGGAGTGGGCTGTGAACATCATGCTGATGGCACAATGAAAAGAATGTAGATAAGCTTTGTGATTTCTGTATAGTTGCCTTTTGTATTGTAATAAATTTTGTTGGCCCCTTTTGGTGTTTTGACTGAGTTGGTGGTCTTATGTTAGTCGCCTTTGTAGGAAGGTTTTGTCATAGACGGAGCCAGAAACTATTATCTACGGCTTGGGGTTAAAAACTTTTGCTGTTAAAGACCAATACCTTATAATTTTTATTTTTTTATTTTTTTACCTTCAATTTTTTTTGTTCTTAGGAATTGGGGGGTAGGGTGCCAGGTCAAAATTTTTTTCTACCAAGGACCATTACCTTATAATTTTTTTTTTGTTACCTTAAAGTTTTTTGGTTCTTAGGAATTGGGAGGCATGGCCTGTACCAGTGCCCCCTCCCATTCCTGTATTGTTTTCTCAAAAATAGTAAATCTCACTAATATTCAGTGGACATAGCTCTTAGCGGTTGTTATTAAAATTCATTCATCCAAAAAGAAAAAATATACAACGAGCTCGAAACGGATGGATAAAGAACACGTCCAACCAGAAAAACGAAAAAAAAAAATGAAAAAAGTACAGAGAAACAGAAACAGAGAAACAAAAGAAAAAAAGAAGGAAACTAGTTTGTTTGATGAGGATGATGATGATGATGATGATGGTGCGCTAGGGCCGCTATGCTTGGAAAACCTTGGCAATGGAATAAGCAGCTGCGGATGCAATTGCTCCAATGAGGGCAGTTTGGAAGGCACTCTTGAAGGGTTGATTGCCGGTGAAGTAACCCTTTGCCAATCCAAAAATCACCAACGCCAGTAAAGTTACAACAACAGATGCAAAAAGAGCCTTTGTGGCAACTGGGATTATCACGTATGGCATCAGGGGCACCGACCCTCCGATTATGTATGAAATGGCAATTGTCAGGGCACTTTGCAGTGCTCTCATTGGATCTGGTTTCTCCAGCCCCAGCTCAAACCTGAATTCATCAAAAGATTACTCATGATCAGCCCATTTGAAAGTCAAAGGTGAAATCATAAAAAATATATATTTTGATCAGCTTACTTCATCATAAAATCAAGCCACGCTTGAGGGTTCCTCCTTAAAGCATTAATTACAGGTTCATATTCATGTGGCTCCACCCCGTACTGTGCTAATATTTCTGCACACTCAGCGGCTTCTGCATTTTTTAAACACAAGATCGATTTCACATGAGAATTAATTATTCAATTTCTATAGAAGAAAAGAAAAATGAACATCATGTACTTACTTGTACGTTTTTTAAAAATGAGGGTCCCATTTGTCTCTTTAATTTTCTTATTTTCCAAAATATGAAAAGTAAGGGAATTACCAAAAAAATTTTAAAAGTTCAATATTGTCTCTTAACCTCTTACTCGTAAAAAAGTTACCTGGAAGGGAAACAATTGATTACTAATAATTAACTAATTCGGTATAAAAAAGTTACCTGGAAGGGAAACATTTGATTACTAATAATTAATTAATTCGGTATAGCAAATTAAGGTACATATATAGGTTAAGAAATGTTCATGATTAATTTATGAGTCTCCATTTGTTTAGATGTAAAATGCTTTCTGTTAAAAAATATTTTCCTGAAAAATAATTTAATGGAAAATATTTTATGGTGTTCGGGACGTAAGAAAAATTGTTTATGGTTTTAAAAAATAGAAAATATTTTTCTAATAAAGAATAATTTTCGGTCAAAGAAAAAATATTTTCTGTTGACTATTATTTTACGTCGCACCAAACACCCGAAAATACGGAAAACATTTTTGGAGCTTGTGTTTGTGAAGAAAATCATGCCTATATCAGGAACAGCAACGATCTCCTCTTCTTCTCTCTTTAGTTCCCTCAAGTAGTGATCAGCTTCACTCTGTGCCGCAAGATACCTGAATCCACCGTTAAATATATAAGCATGCAGCATATATAGTAAAGGTTCCTGTAAAAATATATATAGATTTTAATATTTGTATTTATATATATATATATATATACCCGCCAAGCCCCATAGAGATGGCTCCGGCAGCAACTTCAGCAATTCCAGCAATGAGAATAATGGAAGACGGGACTTCGGCGCCGGACAAACCGGCGGCGAGAGCAAAAGGAACAGTGAGGCCATCTGAGACACCGATGATGATGTCCCGGACAATCTCGCTGGACATGAAGTGCTTCTCCTCGTGGTCTTGGAGAAGCAGCAGCTGCTTCTCAAGGTCTGTGTGCCCATTTTGTGCCATTTCTGAGCTCTGAATAATACTCACTAGCAAGAAGAAAACAGAAAAGATTTGCAAGTGTTTTCTTGGCACGAAGTTGGCGAGTGATAGTAGAGGGTATATATAGGAAGAAAGTGTGGGTTAAATTAAATTAATAGTGGTGTCTGTATTCATATTAATAAATCCAGAAAGAAAAAAGAAAGCAGTTTGGTCCACTTTTTGTTGTGCTAGCTGCTGCTGGGGTTGGGGAAAAATCAAAAGTTGTGTTCATATACATTTTCATTACTTTATTAATGAATATATAATGAGATTGACAATTTCTTATTAATTAAATAATCATGTTGATCGAGATTAAGGTTTAGATAGAAAGATTAAGGTAGTAATTAATGAGGTTGATTGAAGCACTCATAAATATGTTAATTAAGGCGTGTGGATGACAGAAGCCTTGTGCGAAAATAAAAGATGGAGCCATGGAGGAGCTATCATCTATCACACTCAACAAGTCAAGGTCTCTGAGGCGTGTGGCGGACACACACAGGGTTTTCAACTCTACTCAGCCCAACTCTGGCTCTTTTAGGCGTGTGCTTCACACAGGCTCGAGCCAACATAAAGGATAACCAAACAAAAAAAAGTCGTAACAAGGAGGGGATATTGTCGGCAAAGCTCCTTCTCTTTTCTTTTCTTTTCTTTTCTTTTTTGTTCTTAGTTTTTCCTCGAAAACTCCGACTTTAATATTGGAAATAGTGTGAATAAAAAATACACTCGTTCAAAGTTTGAAGAAACGTAGAAGAAGTGTTTTTGTCAAGTAAAAGGTGTGTAGGGTTGTGAAGGGCACCATGGTTTGACACCCAACCTTCCATGGGGCCGGTTTTGATCGGATCGGGTCACCGGGAGGGCAGGCCGATTGCCAGAAGTTTTTCCTAACTTCCAACAGTAGTCGACTTTTCAACTCCGGTATAAGCAAAAGCCAAAAAGACATTTTCCGACTCTATCAGAGTTATACTCACGGCTAAACAACCAAATCGACTTTTCAACTCCTGCATAATAAAAGCAGCAAAGACATTTCCGACTCTATTGGAGTCGATGCTTGCAGCTAAACAACTAGATTGACTTTTCAACTCCTGCATAAGCACATGTATATAAGCAGAAGCCGAAAAGAATTTTATGATTTTATCGGGGAAAATGCAAAATGCACAACTATTTTGTCTAATTTTGGGCAAATTTTTGCTTTAATTTTTAATTTAACAAATAAAAAAATAAAAAGTAAAAAATAAAAATTTTTTTTGAAGGAATAATTTTTATTTTGGTATTTTTTTAAAAAATAAAAGCTGTATTTTGCTTAAGAAACTTTTTCCTTATTTTTTAATTTAAAAAATAATAAAATTAAAAATTAAAAAAGTTTCTGCAACAATAATTTTTATTTTGGTCATTCTTTTATTTGGTATTTTTTAAAAAAATAAAAATTGTATTTTTCTTCATAATAATGACCATTTTTTTAAAAAAAATTGGTTATTATTATGAATAAAAGTATAATATTTATTTTTTTAAAAAAATACCAAATAAAAGAAGGACCAAAATAAAAATTATTGCTTCCAAAACTTTTTTCATTTTTTTTTTATTTTGTTATTTTTTAAATTAAAAAATAAGAAAAAAGTTGGTCCAAAGTTGGGGCTGTATCATTCCTCAATTATCAGAGTTAGTGCTCGTGGGTAAACAACCCGGTCGACTTTTCAACTCCTGCATAAGAGAAATCAAAGTCGGTGCTTGTTGCTAAAAAAAAATGATTTTAGGAAAACCAACTATTCAACAAATTAGTTTGCCTCGAGTGCAAGAAGAGTAATGCTTTAAAAATTACAATTTAATCAAAATTCAATAGTTATAATCTCAAATTCAATGATAATTTTAAGAAACTCATCACTTTTGAGAAGATAAAAGACTCTCTCAAGAAAGCTTTAGTGGTAAGCTCAAGACATTAATTGTATTGCTGGAGAGTTATTAATTTAACAAAACAAAATAAATTAGTTACAGAAAATGAAATTGTGTACAATTAATTAAGGAACTCTATTGTCCTCAAGAGTTAGCTCAATCGGCTAGGACCACGCTTAATAAAGCGGAGGTCACTAGTTTAAATTCACATCTCCCCTTTTGTGCGGACATGTTAAAAAAAAAAAATAAATAAAAAAAAAAATGAAGGAACTCTATTAAGGTGCATGCATAACATGTTTTGGACCTATCATGTGAACATGGGTTCGTCAAAAGGAAAAGTTAATTATCAGAGCAATTGCTTTTTCTTGAAATCAACTCTTTCCAGGGTTTCCAGCAGTCACCACCAATGGGCATTATAGCTTTTCCTCAATTATTCAAAGCCATGTGGGTTTCATAGGTTGGGGAAAATATCTACTCTATTGATACCCATCATAGCTGTTGCCCTTTTTATACAAATTCTCCATGTGGCTTCTCTTTGGACTAAAGAAGTTGTCTACTTTCTTGGACATCGATCATAGCCGTTGCCAAGTGCTCTTAAATCTTAATTAATCTCTATTTCTATTAATTTCTCTGGGTGCCATATAGGTTTAAAAACATATACATGCATGTATCCTCTCTCTTCTCTAGAGCATGAAATATACTATATATATATAAGAGCATCCATTATTTCATGATTTATGTTGCATTTTATATATTTAATAGTAAATATGTTTTCTTATATTATTAATGGTCTACATTAAATATAACAAAACAAAATTTAAATCTTAAAATTGATCCTCTTTATTTCCCTTAAAATAGACCGGCCATGTTGTAAATTGAGAGAGTAGAGAGAGTTGCTTTACTGAGGTGGCTTTAATGCCTTAGGGTAGATAACTTTTTGATGCTTTTTTTTTTTTTTTTGGTAGTTATCTTTATGTTATTTCTTTTCTATATATATATATATATATATATATATATATATATAAAAGGTTAAATTCATTTTTGGTCTCTATAGTTTGAAGTTTTGATAAATAGCTCCATAAATTCTAAAAAATCATTAATCACTTATTGGGGTAAGCGAAAAAGAATAATTTTTTTTTTCCTCTTTAATGGTGGGAAAATTCTTCAACACATGACCACTTTGTGTACCAACTCATGTTGTGCCAACCCCAAACCCATGTAAAACATTTCCTCCACACAAATCAGGTAAAACTCTGGCTTCACCGATGAGAGTAGCCTTAAGAAATTGTTTGCACAAAAAAAAAATTGAACTTTAAATTTGTAAGATGCTGTCAAAACTAAGACTCTTACCACTTGAACCAACTCCTTAAAGTTGACAAAAAAAAAAAAAAAAAATTAAATTAAATTAATTTCTAGCATTAAAAAAATTAACATAATTCGTTAATGTAAGTTTAGGGCACAAGCACTAGTAGCAGCTTCTTTTTGATTTTCCATAAGTTTAGGGCACAATATTACTTTTTGTTTTCCTATGAAAATATATTTCACAATAACTTCCCTTACCTTTCTTTATACCATTAAAATATTATTTATTTACAAAATATAAGTTTTTTACATACTCTCACTTTTTTCACAAAATTCCAACAAAATCTCTAATTAAAGACAAAAAGATAAAAGTTAAATGTTTATATTAAAATAATGTATACGAAACCACTTTTATTTTCCTACACATTGAAAAACACTGTAAAAACTCTTAAAGGTTGATTAAATATAAAAAATCTGATGTGAGTAGGTATTTGTAATTTTTTTTTTAGAAAAAATTTAAATATTAAAAAAAAAATAACATATAAGACATTTGCTGCAAGATCTAATAGATAAGAATGCTACCTAATTTCCTGTAACTAACCAAACTCTCTGTGTTTTTTCCGTGGTGGTAGGGTGGGCAGGTTGAGCACATTGGTTATCAATCAAGCAGCCCTTTAATATCTTTGTCGTATCCTCATGATGATGATGACAGACAAGGATTAAGAGTTTTGACAAACCCCAACAAAAAAAAAGTCTGGTTTCTAGAAAAAATGAAAAAGGAATGAAGTGAGGCGAGCACGCGTTCTATGACCTTTTCTTTCCAGGGCAGTCCTATTCACCCTTTCCAGCCCACCATCACCACATGGTCCACTGTTTACTCAGGCTGAAAAGGAGTGAACCCCAACTCTGAAATACGAATCTGAATATCTCAAGGGACACTATACCTGTAAAGCATTCACTATTCAAATCCCCAGAAGGGATAAAGGATTAAATAAAGTAGTGATTATCTTGTCCTCTCTCTCTCTCTCTCTCTCTCTTTGCTTTTACTTGGACTACTCATTGCCTTTGCTCTATTTTGTTTTTATTGCCCTAATTATACCAACCTCACACGCACTCAGAAAAAGGGTTGCAGCAGAAAACAGGAAGAATCGCTGGCAATCCATGGACTGGTCCATATGTAATGGGCACAGGGTAGCCACACGCCCTGACATATTGGGAAGGATAAGAAGCAGGGCTCCAGGCTCCAGCCTTCTTTTCTTGCTTTTCTTTTGAGAAGACCACGACCAATGCTCCTTTCTTCTTTTTCTTCCCTAGGGTTCTCTGGTTTCTTCACTCAAAAGCGACTCTAATGGAATTAATTTTCTTCTTGAGTGCGCTTGAATTTTCTAGTTATACGTGTTTAACTGGTCAATATCTGTTTGTGGAAAGTAGGACACACTTGGATTCCTTCTTGCTCTAGATAGGTTGCGTTTTCATCCGTCTCGCTCATTGTTTTCTATGATGAGCAATGATTCTTTTCACATTCATTTTATTAATCGATGCGATTTTAAAATTGCGTTTTTGAAATCGCTACTTTTTAAAATCGCACTGACGTTTAGTAAAATATGTTAAAATTGCACAGAAATTTTTCACGATTTTAAAATTTGTGCTTTTAAAATCGCAATCTCAAACACTATAAAATTGCGATTTGGTTTAAAAACGCGAATTATTTTTTTAAAAACACATTGCCAAACTGGCTCTACGTGTATTTTAAGTGACTAACACTCTCATTTTTTTTTTTTTTTTTTTTTTTAAATAGCCGATACGAGAAACACTTACCATTTCAAATGAAAGGAGAATATCTATTTCGTGGTTAGGATTTAAACTTAGTGTATCTAATGGCACATATGAGGTCAATGTTAAAATGTCTTTTAAATGATGTAAAATTATGTACACTATTAGACATACTAACTTTAAAATCTGATCGTAAAATAAATACTATTTATTTCATTTGAAATTATAAAATCTTATTTCATTATGAATTAATATATAAAAAAAAAAGAGCATTATTACTCTCTCTCTCTCTATATATAGAGAGAGTTGTTATTCTTTCAATTATTGTCTATCTCTTGTCCAACTATTTTTTAAATTCACCATTAGATCTATTGTAGGTTCTACATATTCAATTATAAATTTTAAAAAAATATAAATGAGTTGAACGGGAGTTTGACCGGAGAAGAAAAACAAGCATTCTCAATATAAAATCTAAAGGGCACTTAAGATGTCTAGCAACAGTAATGCTCTTATCTTATCTCTTTGATGGTTGAGTGATGTTAACTAACCTACCATTTCTCACGGCACTACATCTATAGAAGATTCAAACCCTACGTCAGTTTCAAACTCAAATATATCGACTATCCTATCAACACATCAATGATACAAGAGTTCATCTCCGCAACAAACTCTACCATATAAGAAAACATATACTTGCTATATATATCTTAAATTGTATAGCTTTGAATTTCAAATGTTATATACTTGTATTCAAACTCTCAAATGTAAAGTCTATTCATAGTTGTAAAGCCCCAAAAATAAAACAGATTAATTCGATTCACCGTCGTAGGGTTACTGGCAATACCTTCAGACCAATTAACTAGTAACTGACTGATGGTATCACCAATATAACATAGTAGAGTGAAGATAAGTGGAAAGTGGAAATACATGATCTGAGATTTATTACAATCATAAAATATTCTAGTAGTATCATCAATTATAGACCTAGAGCTTCCAACAATACTATAAATACTAACCAAACCTAGTCATGGAAAATATTCACTTGGTATCTTCATCATAGCGAACTTTCATACTCTAATTGCAGGCAACCTACTACACCGCAAATAACTATGTAAGTCCACGAATTAGTAAGAAAATATTATACTGAGTATGCCATGAGCCTTTAAGTAACAATCTATAACTTGGAAAGTAGACTTAGCTTTTCACAAATATAAGGTGCATTGTCTCTATTACTATGTCATGAAAATGTGGTTTAATTTTGAGGAAATGTTGCGACATAATTCGAATAACAACCACTGATATTTAATGCGGGGAAATCATGTTATAAGTAAATAGGTAGTAAATCATAGCTATTCTTCGTATGGTCTATCCAAGCCCTTAACCCCTTCTTGGTAGAGTTGGCTCTAACACCCCCAAAACTGGCCTTAACTATTTTGGTAGGGTTACTGGCAATTCCTCCAATTCAGTTAACTTGTAACTAACTAAAGTGATCGTTCGTCAAGCATACTCAGAGTAAATGTAACAGAGGGTGAAAATGATAGATTTGAGATATCTAAAAATCACAAGGTATGCATATATTACCATTAATCATAGACCGGGATTTACTAATCAAAATACAGTTATTCTAATCAAACCCGGTGCATGTAAAATAGACTTCTAGCTTCTTCACTTTAAATGTCCTCTTAAAACAAATAACTTAACAAGCCGCAAACACTTCGTAAGTTTAGGACTTAGTAAGTAAACTTCACAATTGAGTATGAGATGAATTTTTGTTACATGCAAAAGTAAACATGTATTTTTGGTAAGCAAATGAGGTGTTGTCCCTGTTATGACACCATAACAGTATAATTTTAATTTCTAAGATGTATAGTCGTAATTCTAACGACAATTGCCTATAAGTTTTTATGCAAAAAACTAATGCATTAATAGGTTACAACTATCATGTTATATGGTCTACTCGAGATATTACCCATTCTCAACAGGATTAGCATTGTCTCGAGGGACTTGTAATACAATACTAGTACCCCGGTTACTATACGCTACCGTTCATAACATTAGCAACCCGACCAAGTCTGAACTCGGATGGCCCACGCTACTAATAATGTACGTCCTGTAATAACCCGCCAATCAAACATAGATACGCCGGTCACGGAACAAAGCATTAGATCCAAAGTCCATTTAACACACACATTTGACCATAGAATCAAGTTTATATAGTAAGCGCATAGCCATTATACCGCACGTACTGGTGTACCATATCATACAATGCATCTTATTAATCAATTATTGAGGCATTTACCCAGTTGCATGAAAAGTAATTATGCTCATAACACACCCATACTCAGTAAGATGACATATCGCACATTTTTATGAAAAGCAGTCGTAAGTATTTACTTACCTCGTGCGCAGTGGCGGATCTAGGATTAAATTTTACTAGGGGCGAAAATAAAATAATAAAACATTATAATAATTTTTTTTTGTTCTCTTTATATATTATATTTTTATTATAATATGGTAAATAACAAACAATTGTTTCTCAAAAAATGCATCAATTGTTTTTGGCTTGCCCATGATGTAATTTAAGATTTTTCAGAAACATGAAAAATTATTTATCTATTAGTTTTAATACTTCTCATACTAAACAATTCATGGCTAATAAAACATAGTCTAATGATATTATAATAAAATTATTAGCATATTCCGATAGCTATTACTATTAGCCTAAAATGAATTAATAAAAAGAACAAACCTGAGATTGGCAATAATCTTCTGAAACTCGTTGATGCTTGACAAAATCCCAAAGTATATAAAACACACCTTACAAAAAAAATAACAATATTGTTTTTATTAAAATAAGATAAACAAAATGATGAAAATGATAGATATATTCAATCAAAAAGCTCAAAAAATTTTAGTCAATCATATTAGAGTTTGCAAATTGCCCACTTAAAGGAGAAACACGTCAGTGGTTTTAATTTGATTTGGTATGAGCAACAGTTTCCAATCAAATATCTGGAATTAAATTTTAAGACAAAACTCGTATAATTTTTCTACATCAAAATACTTATACAAAATCTTAATCCCATGGCATTACAAACACACAACAGCGTAAATTATTAGCAATATAAACTAAGCACAATCTATAGGGTCTAAGAGAAATTGTACCTTTGAGCGTGACCTGTTTCTCCTAACAAGGTCCCCCGAAGCCCCCAACAACAATAATGCTGAGAGTCAAGCCAAAACAATGCTGCAATAATAAAGATAAGCCAAATGTTAGTTTTAATCTTATGAAATCTCAAATTAGATAAGCCAAACGTTAGTTTTAATCTTTAGCTACTGAGCCACACGGCCCACACCCACTAACCCACTAATTATTATTATTAATATTATTTTTTTCTATTTCACTAAGCCACTAACACACACCCACTTTTGACTTAGCAACGAACCCCTCTATAGAAGATTGTACGTGTATGTTTAGATGAATAAAAAAAAAAAAAAATCTAACAATGCAAGTTGCAACTTGCAACTACAAGATTGTAAGTCTATTTAATAAGCCATTACCCACTAGGCATTCAGCCACTGCCATATGGCCCACAGCCCCACACGGCCACACCCACATGCTAGCTGTCCACAAGACCACAACTCCACATTGCTATCCACACAAACCACAAGACAGATGTCGAAAATGAGATGTTCTATTAATAAAAAATGCTAAAGATCTCTTCTTTCTTAGTTACTGTCTTACCATTTTTTTTTTTTTTTTTTCAATCTCCACAGTCCACCCAATGCTGAATCACAGATTCACAAGACCTCTTGGCTCTTGCACGATCCAACGGCACATGCTTGATGCTGCCACAAGGCAAACCCATAAAGGAACCTTCAAATTCTGCACAGAGGAAACCTTCAAATTCTGCACTAAGCCACGACCCACAGCCACACGCTGCACAATTTTTTGTTGAGAAATAAGATGAACGGCAAGACTCTCTCTTGTTCTTTTTTAGATTTGTATTTTGATGTGCAAATTATAAGTATTCGCAAGTGCACGAATTATGTGAAATATAGCGTGTGCAAGTGCGAGGTCGATCCCTAGGAAATTGTGTTGCAAAAATTAATTTCTATCTAAACTAATTCTATCTTAACTTAGTTTAGAATTGTGTCTTGCAAAATGGTAAATTAAATAAAAACTGAAATTAAATCAAATGATAAAATTATTCAGATTTTCAGAATTCACTTCACCAAATCAAAGCATACATTCTTATGTTTTCATTCATACAACCGACAAATAATTGATCCCTATATATATTCTATTATTTTTATAAACCAATAGAAACATTCGATGAATCCATCCTTATTACAAATCACAAAACATATATGGTTTATTTCAAAAGATTCAATGTATCTATGCTTTGCAGAAAAGACAATGAATATCCAAAGTAAACCAAAAGATGCAATGTATCCGTTGGATGAAATACAACGAATATTAAACATTTTCACAGTTTATAAACACAATCAATCATAATTTTGTCACATAATTGAATTGAAATGAACATACATTACATTAAACAATGGATTTGTACAAACAAAACATAAAGATATGCAAACAAGTCAATGGTGAGGCTAACATGACGCTGATGTTGTGCGTTTGTTGGTTATAAGCGAACTGTATAGATTCAAGTGATATTTTATGCTTGACATGATTTTTTTTTTTCTCAAACCAAATTGAGTTTTGCTGGTTAGAAGCGAACTAGATGTGCGTTAGGGACTTAGGGTAAGATTATTATTATTTTTTTCTTTTATTTAGCGTGTTCGAGCCTAGAGGAGTAGTTTTTTTTTTTTTTTTGTAGGAGCGGTAAACAAATTTTTTGAGAAAAATACTTACAAATTTTTTTTTACCGGGGGCGGGTACTCCTGCCTCTCCCCCCTATATCTCTACCACTGCTCGTGCGCTCGCTCAAATCCTCTAACATCCCGGGTTCCTGCTATAATGAACATAGTTTATCGTTATGCGCAGTACTAGAGAACCTACTTGATGTGGTCTTTTTGTGTACAAAAATATCAATAATAAAACTATCATTTGCAATAGGACAAATCCTTGTGGATAGGACTATATAGAGGGTGTCGAACCTCAAGGACTGCGCGGGTGTTGTTATCAAACTTTTCAAGATTAAATATAACTCAATTTAAAAGATGATTGATTTGATTTTTGATTATAACTAAATGCATAAAAGTAAAGATAGTAGTGATGAGAGAGAGAATAGGGGGTTGATTTCACCACTAATTGCATAATAATGGTCAATCATAAATTAATAAGGAAAATCCATATTATGCATGATATAGGTATGATCCTTCATTAAAAAATAAGTATAATCCATCTTCGGTTGGCATGGACCGTCCACCTAACCACTAAGATGTGGTACGATTCGTCTTTGCAATGTATGAATTATCTAATTCCTTAATAGGCTACACACAATTGAAGGATAAGCATAACCCATCTTCGGTTGGTACGAACTGTCTACCTAAATTACACTAAACTAGGGTATAGTACAATCCGTCTTCCCTAAGCATGACCTATCAAATTCTATTGATTATGTGTCAGTTAAAATTGTTCTATAACAATCATTTATATAATTACAGAAAATATAAATGATTGAGTACAATCAATATAAAAGATTTTATAAGACAAGAGAATAATTCCATAATGATTGAATATAAATATTAAGATCAATTCTCACAGTTATACAACTATCATGCATATAGAAAAACCCAAATTAAAATACAATTAAATCATTGTTACTTGGAAATGGCTACATCAATGCCCTATTACAGAATTAGTTGCTCATCATGGTGCTGGGATGACCTCCTGCCATGTTCTTCTTCTCTTCAACTCTCCAAGCCTCCAAGAAGACATTTTTTTATCTAAAACTAAGCACACCTCTCTTTAAGGCTTAGAGACCTATTTATAGTGTGTAAAACAAATCCTAGAAGCCCTAGGAAGTCCTAAAAAAATCGTAGACAGTCTCCTAGTTGGACTAGGAGACTGAAAACCCTTTCCCATGTGGATTTGGAGTTTTGCCGCATTTTGAAAGCCCATGCGCACTCGAGCCTAAGGGGGACGCGCTCGAGCTTAGTGGAGAGGGTGCTCGAGCACAGGTGTGCTAGAGCCTTCTTGCTTGTCCGCTCGAGCGCATGTGTGATCGAGCCTAGTGACTTCCATGCTCGAGCTCAGGTGCGCTCGAGCCTAGGGCTGAGTGGCCTCAATCCCAGTTCTACCACTAGCTTCTCAATGTGCATTTTAAGCCAAAAGTCAATGGTATTTTTTGTATTCTTCCTAAGAACCTGAAAACACTAAAATAGCACAAAATCAAACAAATAACAAAGCTAAAGAATTAACATATGCAAGTTAAGCGGCTTGAATGTGCAACATTCGGCGCTTATCACACCCCCAAACTTGCATATTGCTAGTCACTTAGCAATACAAAACAGAAAATAAATTGAAAAACAAAAGTTAAATCCTTCTTTCGTGGGATATACAATTGCATTTAGAGTATGCAACAAGCCTTTTAAACCCCATAGGCATCTCTAGAGGATGAGTGTAGTGACCCAAATAATTAACTAAGCTTGTGTAGCTTAGTTAGAGGGTTAATTTGTGCTTTGGGTCACTAGAAACAGCTAGAAGGGCATTTCGGAAATTTTATATTTTTTGACCGTACGTACCCTTGGGGACCACCGTACATACACTCTTATCTTTAGTGAGGACGTATGCATGGGGACCACCGTATGTACGCTTTTGTCTTTAGTGAGTATGTACGCAGGGGGACCACTGTACATACGCTTGTAAATAGTACAAGGACGTACGTATGAGGACCATCGGACGTACGTTAATTTTGGTTTGACCACTAGTTAATGCCTGAAGGTACGATGCAACCTGTGGACCGTTGGGTAAATAGTACCATACGTACGCCCCTATAGTACCATACGTACACTACTTTTTAGAACAACATACAGCGCCCTCAGCTTTTTTTCACCTATAAATACCCCCTACCCCCTCGCCCCTTATGAACCATTTTCGCTCTTGTGCTCTCTGGAAACCCTGTGTAAGTGTTTTGTGAGTTATTGGAGGAGAATGAGAGATTTCTTGGAGGTTTTACTTCAAGGAGGTAATCTTCTAAGCTTAGCTTGAATTAATCAAAATATCCAATGTATCCATACATAACCTAAATCACAAAATAAATCCAATAAATAATTAAATCATTAACTGCATCCGTAAATCACAAGAAAGTATCCAATTTTTATCAAAATATCAATTGTATTCAGAGTATAAATCATAAGGGAAATCCAATTTTTAACAAAGAAAACCAAGCAATCAATTGTATTGAATAATCTTAAATCATCAAGTGTATCCTTGAATCACAAAAGATATCCAAGAATTATTCAATCCAATTGCGTTAAAGTAGAACAATAGGGCAATTAAATAATTAAATTGGGAAATATTACATACATGGAATGATGTGCTAATCATAAGTGAGGCTTCATCTTCAACCTTAGTTGAAGGTTTAGCCTCTCATATTGAAAGACAAAACGAGATTAATTGAATTCATAATGGAAAATTGAGTACTTACAAATATGGAATCACAAAGTTGAGATCCAAAAGTTAGGAAACCCTAAAACTCTCTTCTTTCTCCTCTGAAATCTCGAAATTCGCAGCCTCCCTAAACTAATGTAATAATTATCTATTTATAGACCTAAAACTAGGGTTTTACAAGTTGAATTCGGATAAAACTACTGCCAGATTGGACAGGTGCGCTCAATCGCACACTTTGTGTGTTCGAGCGCACTCAATCATCTATTCTCCTATGTAGTGCACACATATGCGCGCGATGAGTGCACGCATGAGTGCACTCATCGTGTGCACTCATCATTATCCTTAGTCATTATGCTGTTAAAGTGCTTTTCATAGTTAGCGGTTGGTAGTTTGTAGCCCTTAATCATGATTTGGGATGTGTTAGCATTTAATTCTTGTTGGGCATATTTCATTTTACATTGAGGTGTTGTTTTGAGATAGGAGGTCCTAGGAATCCTTTTGGTAGCTTTAGAACCAGTTTGGGAGGACAGGAGGATGATTGAACTAAATGAGGTTCTACCTGAACCTTCTGGGCAGACATACTGCCACGAGACCGGACGTACGAGCCTTTTGGGTTGACGTACGGCCACGGACCCAGACGTACAGTCAGAAGTGTTCTGGGGAACGCCACTTTGGCTAGTCGTTCGATAGCCTCTGTTTTCATGTTCTTGGTTTTTTTTAGTTGGATTTATAACAAATGATAGGTCTTTTCTTTGTATTCGAGGTTATGAAGCCTCAAGGGGATTTTATGAAGCCCCAGGTGAGTACAAACTTACATGGATGCTTGTTACTTTTCCCGCATTGCATGAATATTTTATATATATATCAAACATGCATATTTTGCAATTCTCATGAAATACATTTTGGAACTACTGTGAACTCTCTTTTGTGAAAATGTATGTTGATTAACAAGATAATGATGATACTTGTAAAACCATGCATGCAAAAGATGGATAAGATTAATTGCATCGTATGAAATGGTACACCGGTACGTGCGGGATAACGGCCATGGGCTTACTATATAGGTTAACTTTTATGGTTAAATGTGTGTGTGTGGGCTTTGGATCCAATAGTTTTTGTGACCGACACAACCATTCCCTAATGGTTGGTCATTATAGGACGAACATTATTAGTGGTGTGGGCCATCCGAGGTCGGACTTGGTTGTGCCACTAATGTTATGGATGGTAACGTACAATGGTCGAGGCACCGGCACTGTCTTACAGGTCACTTGGGATAGCGCCAACTATGCTGAGAAGGTGTAATATCTTGGGTAGACCATACTGTTGAACTATGAAATGATTCTCATATTACGGCATATATTATATCTATATTACATTCTTGATAAACTGTCATCTCATAATGTTGCATGTGCTTTATAAACAATTGAGTTCACCATTTAATGATGGGTACGTCATGTGCATTTATACTCACTAAGTCATCGGACTTACCCTTGTATTATTTCCCTTTTTCTCCATATCTACAACTATGTTGTTATAGATAGTTTAGTAGAAGATGGATACCGCGAAGCTTCTGGCTATTGTGGAGAATTCGATCCGGGAGATGCTTGAGGACTTATTGCGAGTGCTTATGGTAACTAGTACTTTTGGGTGATGTTGTAGATTTAAGAGCTTTTATGCATGCTTGCATATTAAGGTATATCATAGATCCCTTATAAAGATGACTTATATAGTGTGACTTCAGCTACTTTGATGTTCCTTAGTAGATGCTCTGGTTGCAATGATTAATGTTTATAGAACTTTAATACTTTCTGCTATTTAGTATCCTTTCTTTTCGAGGAGTAGAGGACCCTGAGTCTTTACCCGCGAGGCGTAAGGCTGGGAGTCGAACCATGGAGTTAATTGCCAGTTAATTTGTAACACCCCGGTCCCATATTAGGAAGATGAGAAAAAGCCCACGTAGAGTGGATTGTTTATAAAGATAGTCATAAGTGCTTAGTCTCACATTGCCTAGTTACTAGGTGAAACTGAGCTTTATAATGAATTCTAGGAAATCTCCAAATTGATTAGTCCTTTTGGGGTGATAGCGTAGATGTGGCTAGCTCTTTTTTCTAGGTCGTTACAAGTGGTATTAGAGCCACCTAGTACTGCATGACGTGGCCCCAACAAGGGCTGATGTACAAATTTAATTGTACTCGCAAGTGCACGTGTCGTTTTTAATGAAGTGTGTGCAAGTGCGAGGTCAAACCACGAGTTGTGTTGCAAAAACCAATTTTATAATTTAAATTAATCCCTATTCAACCTAGTTCCAAATTTTCAAGTTGTGTCGTACAAAATAAAATAAACAAGATGATTTAAAAAACAATTAATGGAAAAGCACTAAGGTTTTCCGAATTTGCCTCGCTAAATCAAACAGCATATTCTTGCATTTTATGCATACACCTGACAAACAATTGGTTTTATACATTGTTCAAATTTCGTAAACATGCATATTAAATTATTCGATAAATCAAACCGTTAAACGAATCACAACGAATATAAAATTGAGATCAAATGTATCCGTAGATCACAATGGATATAAGTCTCAATCAAATCATTTGATGTATCCAAGGATGAAACACAACAAATATAAAACTTTGCATGAATAAAAGACAAATTTTCCATTGTATCCGTAGATCACATTGGATATAAGTCTCAATCAAATGAAATTAATCCAGCAATTGAATTAAATTTGAACAAAAATTTTATTAAACATCAAATTGTATACATAAAATGACAAGAACATGAATGTTTATCAATGACGAGGCTTCATCTTCAACCTTAGTTGAAGGTTTTAGCCTCTCATGATAACAAAAATCATAACAAAATGAATTGACATTGTTAAGTGCCAAAATATTCATATTTTAGCCCTTAACTTACATTTGTTAAATCCTTAGTTTTGTAGGTTGTGCTATTTTATTTCCTTTGTTTTATAGGTGTTTGTAAGAGAAGAAAGCATTCCTAGAAGTATTGGGCTTAAAGGGCAAAATTGGAAAAAAGGCTAGAAGATTTGAAGCAAGCAAAAGTTTTTTTGTAGTGCGATCGATCGCAGGGGACCTGCCATCGACCGTACTTCTAGAGAGGTCCAGACAAGCAAGTGCAGCCTTGCGTGCACACACAAGGAGACTCGACAGTAGACGTGCAATTGAGTGCACACAGGCTGCGATCGATCACACCCGTGCGCTGGAGAATAGTCAGCTGCAGCCAGAATTCCTTTTTCTTCTATATTAGGGTATTCCAAATCCCACTTGTAATAGGACTAAACCCTACAATTTTTCTAGATTTACTAAGGGGTCTAGGATTTCTTTAGGCCTATAAATAGACCTTTTAGCTTCTGAGAAAAAGGTGTGGAGAAAGAGGCACAAGCTCTAGAAAGGAATTGAAGGCTTGATCAAGAGGAGTTTGAGTTTTTCTTCTCTTCCACCTTTTATTTTGTTATGTAGTTTATATTTTAATTGGGGCTAGATTGAAGCCCAAATAATGTCTATTTAGGATTTCAATATTGGCGCCTTTGCTACAATTATATTTTGGTGTATTTAACTTGATTAATTCCTGTTTTCTTGAATTCCTCATATGTGTTTGCCTGATCAATATATGCATGTGGTATGGATTAGTTAATTAAATCAATTTGGATGACCGAGTCTTGGGTTTAATAGAGTAACAAAAACAATCCACACCGGGTTCTTGGGTTAATCAACATGAGGAACCGAGAGTATACATCCATGCCCTAGGCCTCATGTGTTTGTCAATTTCCATAGATTTATGCTCTTTTAAAGAACAACTTAGTATACATCCATGCTAAATTCTTTAAGAAAGAAAAGAATTAGAGGATACACCCATGCCTAATTCATTGCTTAGGAAAATCTATAGCTTAAGGAGTATACACCCATGCCCTTAGGTTGGCAAACATTAAATATATTGGTATGATTAGCGTATTGGCATATTGTTATCTTAATTAGTCTGATTAATGGTGGATATCAAAACCCTAATCCTTTTTAGTTTTAGTTCATCTTTTATTTTATTTCTTTATTTCAATTCAATTGTGGCAATTGAATTTTATCTGTAAATTAAATAGGAAATTACTTCTAAACAAAATTTACCAATCCTTGTGGGAATGATCTCGTATTTGCTTGCTATACTATTGTTTGATGTTGTGTACTTGCGAGTAAAACGTACCAAGTATTTGCCTATTAATTTAGGTGGGTATTTGGCACAACAAGTTTTTGGCGCCGTTGCCGAGGATCGAACCCGGGTCACCTGCGTGATAGGCGGGAATACTTACCATTATACTACAATGACTTGTTGTGCCAAATACCCTAAGCAAAAACTTGTTTTGCAAATACTTCCCTAAGCAAAAACTTGGTCCCTGAAGCTTTCTAATTGTCCCATGTAGCGAGTGTTAGGCCAATGACTCCCAAACTAGGTGATTTTAGGGCATTAGGTGTAAACACACCTAAGGACTTACTAACTCGAGTAAAAAAGGTTACGAAACGAACTTAACCATGGCATTAACCAAATCAAAATTCTTCACCTTTTGACATGAACAGTCAATGCTTTAAAGCAAGAGGTCCAGTTACTTAGTAAAAAGCTTATCAATTATCATTTTTTTTTCTTTTTATCATATATATATATGTCAAAGTATCCATCTAATAAATCATCCAGTTTCACCCAAGACAAAGAAACACACATATCAGCCTTTCAAGTCATACCTTACAAATTATGTGCTAATGCGCTTGTGTAATTAAGATCAAATCAAACATGTGAATTCTCAACTGCCTTCAGCAAGTAACCAACTGAAAAATTTTATCATTAGATCATGTGTTCAAAATTTTAAGCTTACCAATGAAATCAAATCACAATTTTTTCAGATCAACCAAAATCTTGAGACAAACATGAACACACACACACACACACACACACACACACACACATATATATATATTAAAAAAAAAAAAAGAAACAACAAAAACAAAACTGGGACAAAGTGTATGTAAATGTGTTTCCCATACCTCCAAACTTAAATTACACATTGTCTCCAATGTGTCTATTACATGAAAAGAATTTATCCGGGATATGGACGAAATTGTCTGGAATAGCATGGCTTATATCATATCCCCAAACTTGAACTGAAGCACACTTGTCACTGTAAGGAGATCATGTACACAAGTGCATAGAGCAAGCGTCGTATGGAATGATTGCTAAATTATGAGATTGACGACCCTGCATGAAAAAGAAACCAATCAGATTTGGAATTTATAGCAGCTTTAGTACTGCTAGATGGAGGTGCGCTCGATTGCAGTGGTATGCTTGATTCCTCTGGATGGGTGCTCTGTTACATTGTTGCAGACTAGAAATATAGCAGCTTAGTACTGCTATCTGGCAATGGTGCGATCTTGAGGACTTGCGCTCGATCGCACTGCCGCATGTAGCTCAAAGTTGCGGACATAAAACAAAAAAAAAAAAATTTTAAACCACAAAATAAAAATAGTAAAAACTAATAGAATTTAAAAACAAAAACAGAAAACAAAAGGCAAAGTAAAAGAAAACATAAAACAAAAACAAAAAAAATAAAAATAACAAAAACAAAAAACAAAAAAAAGAAAGAAAAATAAAAGCAAAATTCAAATTAGCACCTTTAGTACTACTGTCTGGCTGTGCGCTTGATCATAGTGCACTTGCGCTCGATCGCACAGCTGTGCTCAATCTCCCTAGAATGGGCGCTCATGTGTACTATCGCAAAGCATAAGCATATAGGGCTCATAGGCAGCAGTGTGCTCGATCGCATTGTCGCAAATTAAATCAGATTTGCGGACAGAAACAGAAACAAAAAACAAAACATAACAACTAAACAAAAATAAACAAAAACATAAAACAAACAAAATTAAAAACTAAAGAAAACAAAGAAGAAAAAATAAATAAATAAAATAAACTAAATTAAACTAAAGGAAAAAATTTCTAGACATAATTTAACACAATCCCCGGCAAGGGCGCCAAAAACTCATTGTTAAGCTTAAAAAGATAAACTTCATCTTCAAAATTCCAAGAAATCACAAATCAAATCACTTACAAATGGTAGTTTGAGAAACAACAAATTACAATTAGTGCAAAGTGAATTGACACATAATCATGAGGCTTTAAAGTAATTTCAATATAAATGAATCACCATCTCATAATTTATTGGACTTCCTATCAGATAAAACAACCAAGGCATACATTTTTTTCTTTCTTTCTTTTCTGCAGGCTGTGCAATACTTAGCTCCCTTGAGCTTTTTAATTCACCCATGTTTCGAGTGTTAAGCCAATGACTCATAAACCATGGTTTTAGGGCATTAGGTGTAAAAAAACCCCTGAGGACTTACTAACTCGAGTAAAAAAAGCTACGATGCTAAGCTAGCCATGTTATCAATCAAACGAAACATCTCACTTTTTGACGCGAACACTCACTGCTTAATGAGGCAAGAGCTCCGGTTACTCAGTAGGAAACTCAAACTTGATCAACTTTTTTTTTTTTTTTTTTTTAATATATGCCAAGGTTATTCATCCAATAAGTTGCCCAACTGTATTCTTGATATTGAAAACAAACATAATTGGTCTCAAATTTCATGCCTCACAAACATGTGCTAGTGTGCTCATGGTAAATCAAATTGAACAAGAAGTCATGTTGCCAAAAGTAACAAGACTCAAATTTCGTAGTCAGATGATCATGTGTTCAACCACATGTTTAAGAATAACAAAAATATTGGACAGTGTTTTGTTCTTCCATACCCCCAAACTTGAATCATACATTGTCCCCAATGTGTGTACAAAACTAAAAACAAGAGCAAGAGGATAGGAATACATGAATGAGCAAATGTGGGGCATGCCATACCCCCAAACTTGAGTACTAAAACACGTCCTGAAAAAAAATAAGTGATATTCCAACCAAATACCAGTCAAGTGCAGTGCATTGTTGTCAAAATATAATCAAAGAATGAAACAACAATGAATAAAATAAACCTGGATGGAGATTATGTACCCTGATGGAGTGAGGTTTGAGTACGCAGGGCCTGTGCTTGAACCTATGAAGCTGACTTATCTAGTCAAAATATATGGGATCCACCAAGTCAACGGAATCAATAACCTTGATGTGCTCAGTGCTCTCTGCCCCTTGATTTTAAATTTGAAGCTCTAGTCTTTTCTTCTTTTGGACCAAAGAAAATAAATTTTACCTATATAAAGGTAATTCATAATGTCCGCAAATCGAGGCAGATCACTCGGAGTATTCTCAAACAGTTTCTCATCCGGAAGGGAATCCTAAACTGGAATAAAATGAAGAGAACACGCAGGGAATTTTTCTACCTCGGTGGTCGCTTTTTGCTCTTCCAACATACCTAAAAGACTACTCTCCTGTCCTCATGGTAAGTCATAAGCAATAATGACTGAGAGAGTGTCTGTCCCTAAAAAGGAATACTTCAGATTACCGGGAATAGGTGCTTAGGGCTTATATGGTGTCTCGAGAATAGAAGTAGATGATGAAGAAGCCTCAGTGCTCACTTCTTTGCCTTTTGCCCGATGTATATTATGTGGGCCCTCAATTTGCTCTTCCTTCCTCTCTTCCATGTGATTTTTGACCATTTTCCCACTCCTTAGTGTGGTGATAGCTTGCTCATGATAAGAAGTACTCCCATCCACCATGTAGTGTCCCTTAGGATTGGCTATGGGCTAAGTGGGAAGCTTTCCTTCTTCTCCCCTATTGAGGGTATTGGATATTTGTTCGAGTTGGCAATGGATTGAGAGAGAAAATGCAATAGTTGATCGTTGGCATCCAGTCTGCTGAGAACAGCCAACACCTTTTCTTCAAAGTCAGAACTCCTCGGAGGAGGTGGCTCGGCCTGGTATTGTTGTTATGGAAGATGACTGGAAGGGCTGCTTCGTAGATTGTGCAATCCTGGGGGTTAAATTTCTAGGAGCTTGGGCTTGCCACGAGATATCTGAATGGTAGCTCCATTCTAGGATATAGAAATCAGAATAAGGGTCATTCCTCGGTCTAGAGGACAGTGTCTTCACATGCTCATAAGAATAATTAGAAAATTGTCTAGTGGTAGGAAAATTTCTAACATAGTGCGAACACAACAAAAAAATGGCTATTTTCTGAAGTGGCAAACAGTACATGATTTTTGCCACGTCAGCATTTTCTGACGTGGCAAAAAATGCCACGTCATAAAATATTTTCTAGCGTGCTAAAAAATAACACGTCAGAAAATTCTGACTCACAGTTTGGCGCGTCAGAAATTTTCTAACGTGCTAAATATTACGCGTCAGGAAAAAAACAAAACAAAACAAAAAGGCCGAAATTTTGAAATTTTTCCCCCTTCTTATTTTCCCTCCACTTTTTTCCTCTTTTTATTCTTCCCTCTTCATTTATTTTTCCCACTCACTCTCTCTCCTCTCCCTTCTCTCCACGGCAGATCGAAGAAATTAGGCAGAAGAAGGAGAACAAAAAGAAAAGGAGAAGAGAAGAAGAAGAGAAGCTGCAGAAGAAAAAGAAAGGAAGAAGAGAAGCAGAAGAAAAAAAAAAAAAAAAAAAGAAGAGAAGAAGAAGAAGATCGAGGAAGAAGAAGAAGAGATCGCACCATCTTTGCACACCGGTGCAGATCTGCACCATGGTGCAGCTGTGTTGAGAAACACAAATCTGCACGGCAGCATGAGGAGCTGCCGTGCAGAGGAATACGAAAAAAAAAAAAATTAAATTAATAAATTTTTAATTCAAAAAAAAATCCCAGAAAAAAAACTAAAAAAAAAAATTTTAATTTTTTATTTAATTTTTTAATTTTCTAACGTGGTAGTTCTCCCATGTCAGAAAATTTTCTGAAGTGTGAGACAATAGAACGTCAGAAAATTCTGACGTTCTACCCACTGGCACGTCAGAAAAAAAAATTTTCTTGTCACCTATGCTTCTGACAATCAACGCACGTCGGAAACGCCACGTTAGAAAAATTTTCTGACGTATCAAACACCCTGACACGTCAGAAAACTCTAGTGAGAAAAAAATTATTTTTTTGTAGTGTAAGGACTATAGCAATATGAACATAGTCCATCGGGTGTTGGAATAGCAGGAGAGGTGGTAGGGGCAGTGAGAGATGCTAAAAGTCGATCTCATCTTCGATTCAACTGTGCATAATATTCACTATGATCCTCAAAAGAGTACATGTTTCATGCTCAATGTCTATCATGAATGTATCCCTAAATGAACTAAACTAACAAACCTAAAATAAAATAAACTAGGGTTAAATACATTTTTGCCCCTTGTGGTTTAACAACTTTATTTTTTGCCACATAGGGTTTAATTTTTATCACAAGAGGTACCTCGGGTTTACATAAAAATGGAGATGGTACCTCCATCTAAATTTCGTCCAAAATTTGATGGAAAGCCACGTCAGCACCATTACAAAATCAACACGTGTCCATATATTAATTAAAAATACAAAATTAAAATTTTAAAATTAAAAATTAGAAAGAAAAAAAAAGGGGGAAAGGGGTGGCTCAAGCCACCCTTGGCTGGCCACGAGAATGTGCCTGCCAAATCCCGACCCCATTATGGCCTCTGATCGACTCATAGCCTCTAAGTACTTGAGCAACTTTGTGTTCCAGTCGGAAGTGCCAAAAAGGAAATGCTTTTGGAAGCAAATCTTTGCTATTAGATCGATGCGTCTAACGGAGCAGGGTCAGCGTGGATGGCTCACTTCTCCAAATGGTGCTCTAGGTGCTTTGAGTTTTGCTTTCTTTCTATTTCTGTATCTGGATTTTTTAGGGTGTGGTTGAACTTAAGTGGTGTTCTATGTTTGGTTGCTGGGAAAGTGTGGGAAAAGCGAAAGAATATAGGGTTGGCCCTTGGGGGTGGCTGAACCACCCTCAAGGGCAATGGGGGTGGTTCGGCCACCCCTAGACCAACCAATTTGGGGTGGTTCGACCACCCTCAAACCGGCAAGGTGTGGCTGAAGCCACCCCAATGGGAGTGGCCGGCCACCCCTAAGGGCAAAATGGGGGTGGTTGGTGTCCAATTTCCCAAATTTTTTTTTTTTCTAATTTTCAAATATTTTTAATTAATATATGGACACATGTCGATTCTTTAATAGTGCTAATGTGGCTTTCCGTCAAATTTTGGATGAAATTTAGACAGAGGTACTATCTCATTTTTTATGTAAACCCGAGGTACCTTCTGTGATAAAAATTAAACCCTAGGAGCAAAAAATAGAGTTGTTAAACCACAAAGGGCAAAAAGGTATTTAACCTAATAAACTAACAAAAGAAAAGAAAAGAAAAAAAAAAAAAAAAAAACTCGCAAGCGGCCCGAAAATGCAGCTTTGGAGTGCTGGAAATTCAGAGGTTATAGTTGCTGGAATCATGCATTGCGCCGTAGCTGTGCTCAATCACACTGTCGACAGATGCTGGGGCTCGAGCGCAGTGTGCTGGGGCTCGAACGCATGGGTATTGGGGCTCCTGCGCAGCTACGGACTTGGGCATAAAAAAAATCCCAAAACAACTGAAAACAAAAAAAAAAAAAAAAAAAAAAAGGAAATAATTAAGCAAAATGTAACATTTGAAACTTAATAATGCAACCGTTAAGTAGTCCTCGACAACGGCGCCAAAAATTGATGTGGTCTTTCTTTGTACAAAAATATCAATATTAAAATTACCACTCGCAATAGGACGAATTTTTGTGGGATAAGAGTATACAGAGGGTGTCGAACCTCAAGGACTGCGTGTGTGTTGTTATGAAGCTTTTTAAGATTAAATAGAACTCAATTTAAAAGATGATTGATTTGATTTTAGATTTTAACTAAATGCAAAAAAGTAAAGATAGTAGTTGATGTGCAAAATATCTATCTAAATTAATAGGTAAATAATTGTACGTTTTACCTGCAAGTGCACAAGGTCAACATAGTAGTATATGGTGCAAGTACAGGATCATTCCCACGAGGATTGCTGAATTTATGTTTAAAAATAAATTCCTTAAGTAAAACGAAGGTTAATTGTCTAAGTGATGATAATAAAAGGTAGGGTGTTGATATCCACCACTAATTATATTTAGCTAATATAACAATATGCCAATGCTTTGATCATGTTATGCATATCTAATGTTTGTCAACCTAAGGGCATGGCGTATACTCCTAAGGCTATAGATTTCCCTAAGCAACGAGTTAGGCATGGCGTATACTCTAACTCTTTTCTTTTCTAAGGGATTTAGCATGATGTATACTAAGTTGTTCCTTAGAAAAGCATATACTCTATGGAAATCGACAAACACATGAGGCCTAGGGCATGGCATATACTCCTGGTTCCCCATGTTGATTAACCCAAGAATCGCGGTGTGGATTCTTTTGTTACTTATGTTAAACCTAGGACTCGGCCATCCAAATTGATTTAACTAACTAGTTCATACCACATGCATATGTTGATCAGGCACACACATATAAGGAATTCATGTAAGTAGGCATTAATCAAGTTAAATAGCATAACAAGATCATCACAAGGGCGCCAATATTGAAATATTAACTAAACATAACTAGGGCTTCAATCTAGCTCTACTAATTAAATTAGCTACAGATAAAATTGATGTTAAACATCTTCATAAATAAAAGAAAAGAATAAACCCGAGACTTGAACTTCAAGAGCTCCTCTTCTTCTCCTTACAAAGCATACATATTCTAAAGGCTTAAGGGTCTATTTATAGGCTTTAGAAGTCCTTGACAAAGTAGTAAACCAAGGAATTTTGTAGGGTTTCAAAACCTATTACAATTGGGAGTTGAAAAACCCTAATATGGAAAGAATGACAATCTAGCCACCACTTGATATGTCTGCTGCGCACGGGTGCGATCGATCGCAACCCGTGTGCGCTCGATCGCAGACCCGATCCTCTTCTGGCATGCGCTCGATTGCTCTTGGCCTGGATTGTGCTTTGTCTTCTCAGGTACTGTGCTCGATCATAGGTACCCTGTGATCGATCGCAGTGTCAGAGAGTTCCCAATTTTCCATCTTCTCTCTTTTGAGCCCAAATCATCTAGATTTACTTCATTTTCTTCCAAAAGCCTACAAAAGTTTGAAAAACACAAAAATGAATTAAAATGACCTAATTAACCAAAACCAAAAGATTAAAACATGTAAGTTAAGGGTTAAAAATATGAATATTTTAGCACGTATCTGTAGTGATGAAAGAGAGGATAGGAGGTTGATTTCACTACTAACCGCATAACAATGGTTAATCATAAATTAATAAAGGAAATTCATACTATGCATGATATAGGGTTCCTCTCACTTGAGTAGTCAAGAAAATACCATCATTAAGAAATAAGTACAATCCATCTCCAGTTCGCACGGACTGTCCACCTAACTACTAAGATGGAGTACAATTCATCTTCCCTAGGTATGGATTATCTAATTCCTTAATAGGCTACACACAAACGAAGTATAAGCATAACCCATCTTCGGTTGGTACGAACTGTCTACCTAAATTACACTAAACTAGGGTATACTACAATCCGTCTCCCTTAGGCATCACCTATTAAATCCTATTGATCATGTGTCAGTTAAAATCGTTGTATAACAGTCATTCATATAATCACTGAAAATATGAAGGATTGAGTCCAATCAACATAAAAGGCTTTCAAAGAAAAGAGAAGAATTTCATAATGATTGAATATAAACATTAAGATTAATTCTCACACTTATAGAACCATCATGCATATAGAAAAATCCAAATTAAAATACATTTAAACCATTGTTACTTGGAAAGGGCTACATCAACACCCTATTACAGAATTAGTTGCTTATCTTGGTGCTGGGATGACCTCCTGCCATGTTCCTCTTCTCTTCAAATCTCCAAGCCTCCAATAAGATATTTTCTATCTAAAAGTATGGGGGATGTGCTCGAGCGCATGATGCGTTCGAGCTTAGTGGAGAGGATGCTCTAGCGCAGATGCGCTCGAGCCCTCTTGCTTGCACGCTCGAGCGCATGTGTGCTCGAGCCTAGTGACTTGCGCGCTTGAGCGCAGGTGGGCTCGAGCCTAGGGTTGAGTGGGCTCGATCCCAGTTTTGCTAGTAGCTTTTCAAAGTGCGTTTTAAGCCCAAATTCAATGGTATTTCTTGTATTCGTCCTAAGAACCTAAAAACACTAAAACAACACAAAATCAAACAACTAACAATGGTAAGGAATTAACATATGCGAGTTAAGGGGCTTGAATGTGCAATATTCAGCACTTATCACTACTTTAAACAACTAGAGCCTTAGTCGAGAAGAAACTAGCTAGAAGGTTACAAAACCCAAACTTTTACTTATTCTGGACACTAGTCAAACGTTCTGTCATATGATCGAATATTCGGACTTGAGGCCGAACATTCAGTCAGAGAGCATGGAAAGTTCGGTCAGAATGCCAAGGTTCATGCAAAGCTCCTATTTTCAAACCATCACTTAACCAATCTCATCCTAGGCCGTTAATGGGTTCATACAAACAAACTAAGGCATAACATGCAAGTTCATGAGATCAGTTAGTGTTTTAAAGCATTCTAAAACCCTTTTGCTTTTTTTAAGGAGAATCATGACACAAGTTTAAAAAGCCTTGGCACTATAAAACTTGCAAGAAGCTTAGAAATTATAAGAACAACATGGAAAGCAAGGAAGGGTTACATTAATGAGGGCAAAAGGCCTTAAGACCTCATTTTTTCTCTCTAGAATCCCTCTCTTTCTACTAGATTTAGGGTTTGTGGGGGGATGGAAGTGAAGGATGGGGTTGAAGGGCAGAGATGGGGGGTATTTATAGGCGTGGGGGTGGCCTACATGCTGGACATGGTGGAGAATTGGTTAAAATTGTTTTTTAGACTGTCACTAAACGTTCGGTGTACTATTACCCAACTGTTTTAGGGTTGCAAATCAAACGTTTAGTGTGGTCCCTCGAGTGTTTGTGCTAGGGTTAACATTAAACGTTTAGTGGTCCCCAATCGAACATTTGGTGGTTCCCCATCAAACGTTTGGTCAGAAGCTAAAAATTATTTTTTGGTTATTTTCTTAAAATAAAAAAGGGTGTTTTTTTTTTTTTTTTTTTTTTTAAACAACTGCAAGGAATCGTTGCATTATAAAAATTTTAAAAAAAAGTTTAATAAAATGTTTGTTTTCCTTAATAGTCGTGATTAAGGTTTTAAATTTTTGGTGCATCACATTGGCGCTGTCCAGAGGGACCTGTAATACAATACCGGTGCTTCGGATATCGTACCCATACCATTTGCTCCCTAATAGATCGATCAATTCTAACCTCAAGTAACCCACACTGCTAATGCCAGCCATCCATAGTAATCACCATTCAAACATAGTTGTGCTCGTTACAAACAACCATTTGATCTAAAGTAAAACATTAACAATAAACATATTTTGACCATAAGGTCAAGCCCCTATAGTAAGTAGGGCTGGGTATCGGTCGGTTAGGACCGGTTAATGGGCTTATCGGTCGGTTAACCGATAAGCTATCGGTTAACCAAATCCTAACTGATTACCGACCGATAAGAAGTGTTAACCGAAAATTATCGGTCATATCGGTAATCGGTTAACCGGTCGGTTAAATCGGTTTGGGCTTTTGTGGGCTTTTTATTGGGCTTTTACTGGTTGCTTATTAGGCCAAAAATTAATTGTTTTGGAGGTTCAAATACGTTTTGTTGGACTAAAGCCTAAAATAGCTTATTAAAAATTAGTTATTTTAGAGTATATTTTTGGCTAAAATACCTTATTGAAGCTTTTTTTTTATATTGATCCACTACAATAATAAATATAAAATTTTTAAAAATTAAAAATTAAAATAGCTTATCGGTCATTTCGGTCATATTGGTTTTTCGATAAAAAAATTTTAACCGACCGATAAGCTTATCGGTATAAAATTTTTAACCAATTACCGACCGATAACTATCGGTTACGATTAATATCGGTTTGGTTAAAGTCGGTAATCGGTAATCGGTTAATCTATCCACCCCTAATAGTAAGCCCATGGCCATTATACTTCACGTACCAGTGTACCATGTCGATGCAATTATTATTCATTTAGTTAAACATTGATTCATTTGCATAAAAAGTAATAGGCTCACAGCATACGCATACTCAGTCAACTAACATATTGCATGTTTTTATTTAAAGCACTTGTAAGTATTTACTTACCTTATCTGTTCATCCTTAGATTCCGACATCTTTGACTTCCTTGCTACTACAAAACATAGTCTATCTTTATACATAGTACCGTCGTGAACCTAATTTATGCATGCAACGCTAAACCATCGCTAAAAAAATCTAATTATCTATTTATGGGTACTTCCTAACATTCAGTCTCGATATTGATTGTAGTCGAACATTCGGTTAGCAAGGGTCAAACGTTTGGTAGGTACTAGGATGTATGCAAAACCCTAAAAATCCTACCTAACACATATCATACTCAAACCAAAGTTTCTAATAAATCAATAGAAACATGTTAAATCATATCAACATGACAAATCTTGAAAAATAAGAGTAAGTGAATCATCTTTTTCGAAAATCATGGTCTTTTTAAAAAGAATAATTTATAAATGTATTTTGCCATATTCAAGACTTGTAAAAATAATGGTAAATCATATGAACAGAGTATAGTCAACATGAAAAATGAGTATGACTCAAGGTTTTACCTAAGAGAAGATGGATTGGCACCAAAACTCCTATTTCTCTCTCTAAAATCTCCTTCTCTCTCTCTAAATTTGGTTTTGGTGGAGTGCATGGGAGTGAATGGAGTCTAAAGGGTCATGTGGAGTGGATTTATATAGGAGTGGGTGTGTAGATAAGGTTGAAGGAGGTGGCTAATAGGTTAAATTTGCTTTTCAAAGATGCTCAAACATTCACGATACTATTCCCAAATGTTCAGTATGCTGTTGTACTAAGGGTTTTAGGGTTTCTATTGAACGCTCGGTGGTCCTAGTTAAACGTTCGAGGATAGGGTTTCAATGAACGTTCGGTAATGGTTGAAAATTTGATCTGAAGATAAATTAAAAATTGATATATGAATTTTTACAGAAAACAATTTAAGTCCTTTTAAATAGAGGGCGTTTTACACAAAAAGTGACTAAAGTGGATAAATACATTTCTTTTTGTTATAAATATTTGGGGCATCAAATTTTCTTATAAAAATTTTTTCCTTGAGATTTCAGTTTAATAAAATAAAATTTTAATATTCATTGACAAAATGATTAATTAAAATTACCACAAAACATACAATGCATGTAAAAGAAATATCTAAATTTAAATTGCCAAAAGAAGGGAAATAACTAAATATTAACCTAAATGTAGAGCCAAAATTACCATTACGATGGAGGAAATAAAACAAAACACTAAAAGTTGTCTATAGGGAAAGTGAAGTACAATGCCCAACACCAAGTTAGTTAAAATGATTAGGCCCACTTCAAGTGAGATAGGGTACGTCAGTCACTCACCCACCTGCTTTGCTACTCTGTAAAGGTGGTGATGTGGGTGTTCAATGTTGTATGGAGTTGCTCGACCTCCTACCGTAGCTTACATATCTCATGGATCAGCTGAGTTACCAGTGTTGGCATGTCTTGAACGACGGGGGCTGGTCAGAAAGTAGTCGCTCCGTCAGATGGATGTCCTTTGAGTGTTGGAACTTCTATTGTCAGCTGTTGTAACGCCCCCAAAACAACATACTTCCATGTTTATCAATATTAATATGAAGTTCTCACAATTAAAATCTTAGATATGTTTTACTATGCTTCTACAGTTAATCAAAACCATCTCATGTTTCTCTTCATTGCACAAATCACAAGAGTAATCCAATATCAATTAAATCATCAAATGTATCCGTAAATCACAAAAGATATCTAATCTTAATTGAAACACCAAATGTATCCGTAGAACAAATCACAAGGGATATCCAATTATTTAGGCAAATAAAATCAAGCAATCAATTATGTGAAATTATCTTAAATCATCAAGTGTATCCTTGAATCACAAAAGATATCCAAGAATCGCTCCACACATTGAAAAGAAGTAAAACAATTGAAATATTAAACCCAATAAAAACAGATAAATAAAGACTTACATGAAAGTATTGATATTCTTCATCGGTGAGGCTTCATCCCCAACTTTAGTTGGGAATTTAGCTCCACATAAAAATAAAACCTAAAACCAAAGAAAACCTAAACTAAAAAGAGAAAAACTGTATAATTTTGCTCTCTGGAATTCTGTATATTTTCTTGAGTGCAAAGAGGTATATTTATAGGCTTAGAGAAGTCCTAGAAGCCCTATTAAACCTAGATAATTCTAAGGTCTGTCTCCCAGTCAAAATAGAAGTC
>NC_081544.1:17075630-17183768 GCF_901000735.1 Corylus avellana | reverse complement strand
AGAGAGTTCCCAATTTTCCATCTTCTCTCTTTTGAGCCCAAATCATCTAGATTTACTTCATTTTCTTCCAAAAGCCTACAAAAGTTTGAAAAACACAAAAATGAATTAAAATGACCTAATTAACCAAAACCAAAAGATTAAAACATGTAAGTTAAGGGTTAAAAATATGAATATTTTAGCACGTATCTGTAGTGATGAAAGAGAGGATAGGAGGTTGATTTCACTACTAACCGCATAACAATGGTTAATCATAAATTAATAAAGGAAATTCATACTATGCATGATATAGGGTTCCTCTCACTTGAGTAGTCAAGAAAATACCATCATTAAGAAATAAGTACAATCCATCTCCAGTTCGCACGGACTGTCCACCTAACTACTAAGATGGAGTACAATTCATCTTCCCTAGGTATGGATTATCTAATTCCTTAATAGGCTACACACAAACGAAGTATAAGCATAACCCATCTTCGGTTGGTACGAACTGTCTACCTAAATTACACTAAACTAGGGTATACTACAATCCGTCTCCCTTAGGCATCACCTATTAAATCCTATTGATCATGTGTCAGTTAAAATCGTTGTATAACAGTCATTCATATAATCACTGAAAATATGAAGGATTGAGTCCAATCAACATAAAAGGCTTTCAAAGAAAAGAGAAGAATTTCATAATGATTGAATATAAACATTAAGATTAATTCTCACACTTATAGAACCATCATGCATATAGAAAAATCCAAATTAAAATACATTTAAACCATTGTTACTTGGAAAGGGCTACATCAACACCCTATTACAGAATTAGTTGCTTATCTTGGTGCTGGGATGACCTCCTGCCATGTTCCTCTTCTCTTCAAATCTCCAAGCCTCCAATAAGATAGTTTCTATCTAAAAGTATGGGGGATGCGCTCGAGCGCATGATGCGTTCGAGCTTAGTGGAGAGGATGTTCTAGCGCAAATGCGCTCGAGCCCTCTTGCTTGCACACTCGAGCGCAAGTGTGCTCGAGCCTAGTGACTTGCGCGCTTGAGCGCAGGTGGGCTCAAGCCTAGGGTTGAGTGGGCTCGATCCCAGTTTTGCTAGTAGCTTTTCAAAGTGCGTTTTAAGCCCAAATTCAATGGTATTTCTTGTATTCGTCCTAAGAACCTAAAAACACTAAAACAACACAAAATCAAACAACTAACAATGGTAAGGAATTAACATATGCGAGTTAAGGGGCTTGAATGTGCAATATTCAGCACTTATCACTACTTTAAACAACTAGAGCCTTAGTCGAGAAGAAACTAGCTAGAAGGTTACAAAACCCAAACTTTTACTTATTCTGGACACTGGTCAAACGTTCTGTCTTATGATCGAATATTCGGACTTGAGGTCGAACATTCAGTCAGAGAGCATGGAAAGTTCGGTCAGAATGCCAAGGTTCATGCAAAGCTCCTATTTTCAAACCATCACTTAACCAATCTCATCCTAGGCCGTTAATGGGTTCATACAAACAAACTAAGGCATAACATGCAAGTTCATGAGATCAGTTAGTGTTTTAAAGCATTCTAAAACCCTTTTGCTTTTTTTAAGGAGAATCATGACACAAGTTTAAAAAGCCTTGGCACTATAAAACTTGCAAGAAGCTTAGAAATTATAAGAACAACATGGAAAGCAAGGAAGGGTTACATTAATGAGGGCAAAAGGCCTTAAGACCTCATTTTTTCTCTCTAGAATCCCTCTCTTTCTACTAGATTTAGGGTTTGTGGGGGGATGGAAGTGAAGGATGGGGTTGAAGGGCAGAGATGGGGGGTATTTATAGGCGTGGGGGTGGCCTACATGCTGGACATGGTGGAGAATTGGTTAAAATTGTTTTTTAGACTGTCACTAAACGTTCGGTGTACTATTACCCAACTGTTTTAGGGTTGCAAATCAAACGTTTAGTGTGGTCCCTCGAGTGTTTGTGCTAGGGTTAACATTAAACGTTTAGTGGTCCCCAATCGAACATTTGGTGGTTCCCCATCAAACGTTTGGTCAGAAGCTAAAAATTATTTTTTGGTTATTTTCTTAAAATAAAAAAGGGTGTTTTTTTTTTTTTTTTTTTTTTTAAACAACTGCAAGGAATCGTTGCATTATAAAAATTTTAAAAAAAAGTTTAATAAAATGTTTGTTTTCCTTAATAGTCGTGATTAAGGTTTTAAATTTTTGGTGCATCACATTGGCGCTGTCCAGAGGGACCTGTAATACAATACCGGTGCTTCGGATATCGTACCCATACCATTTGCTCCCTAATAGATCGATCAATTCTAACCTCAAGTAACCCACACTGCTAATGCCAGCCATCCATAGTAATCACCATTCAAACATAGTTGTGCTCGTTACAAACAACCATTTGATCTAAAGTAAAACATTAACAATAAACATATTTTGACCATAAGGTCAAGCCCCTATAGTAAGTAGGGCTGGGTATCGGTCGGTTAGGACCGGTTAATGGGCTTATCGGTCGGTTAACCGATAAGCTATCGGTTAACCAAATCCTAACTGATTACCGACCGATAAGAAGTGTTAACCGAAAATTATCGGTCATATCGGTAATCGGTTAACCGGTCGGTTAAATCGGTTTGGGCTTTTGTGGGCTTTTTATTGGGCTTTTACTGGTTGCTTATTAGGCCAAAAATTAATTGTTTTGGAGGTTCAAATACGTTTTGTTGGACTAAAGCCTAAAATAGCTTATTAAAAATTAGTTATTTTAGAGTATATTTTTGGCTAAAATACCTTATTGAAGCTTTTTTTTTATATTGATCCACTACAATAATAAATATAAAATTTTTAAAAATTAAAAATTAAAATAGCTTATCGGTCATTTCGGTCATATTGGTTTTTCGATAAAAAAATTTTAACCGACCGATAAGCTTATCGGTATAAAATTTTTAACCAATTACCGACCGATAACTATCGGTTACGATTAATATCGGTTTGGTTAAAGTCGGTAATCGGTAATCGGTTAATCTATCCACCCCTAATAGTAAGCCCATGGCCATTATACTTCACGTACCAGTGTACCATGTCGATGCAATTATTATTCATTTAGTTAAACATTGATTCATTTGCATAAAAAGTAATAGGCTCACAGCATACGCATACTCAGTCAACTAACATATTGCATGTTTTTATTTAAAGCACTTGTAAGTATTTACTTACCTTATCTGTTCATCCTTAGATTCCGACATCTTTGACTTCCTTGCTACTACAAAACATAGTCTATCTTTATACATAGTACCGTCGTGAACCTAATTTATGCATGCAACGCTAAACCATCGCTAAAAAAATCTAATTATCTATTTATGGGTACTTCCTAACATTCAGTCTCGATATTGATTGTAGTCGAACATTCGGTTAGCAAGGGTCAAACGTTTGGTAGGTACTAGGATGTATGCAAAACCCTAAAAATCCTACCTAACACATATCATACTCAAACCAAAGTTTCTAATAAATCAATAGAAACATGTTAAATCATATCAACATGACAAATCTTGAAAAATAAGAGTAAGTGTATCATCTTTTTCGAAAATCATTTATAAATGTATTTTGCCGTATTCAAGACTTGTAAAAATAATGGTAAATCATATGAACAGAGTATAGTCAACATGAAAAATGAGTATGACTCAAGGTTTTACCTAAGAGAAGATGGATTAGCACCAAAACTCCTATTTCTCTCTCTAAAATCTCCTTCTCTCTCTCTAAATTTGGTTTTGGTGGAGTGCATGGGAGTGAATGGAGTCTAAAGGGTCATGTGGAGTGGATTTATATAGGAGTGGGTGTGTAGATAAGGTTGAAGGAGGTGGCTAATAGGTTAAATTTGCTTTTCAAAGATGCTCAAACATTCACGATACTATTCCCAAATGTTCAGTATGCTGTTGTACTAAGGGTTTTAGGGTTTCTATTGAACGCTCGGTGGTCCTAGTTAAACGTTCGAGGATAGGGTTTCAATCAACGTTCGGTAATGGTTGAAAATTTGATCAAAAGATAAATTAAAAATTGATATATGAATTTTTACAGAAAACAATTTAAGTCCTTTTAAATAGAGGGCGTTTTACACAAAAAGTAACTAATGTGGATAAATACATTTCTTTTTGTTATAAATATTTGGGGCATCAAATTCTCTTATAAAAATTTTTTCCTTGAGATTTCAGTTTAATAAAATAAAATTTTAATATTCATTGACAAAATGATTAATTAAAATTACCTCAAAACATACAATGCATGTAAAAGAAATATCTAAATTTAAATTGCCAAAATAAGGGAAATAACTAAATATTAACCGAAATGTAGAGCCAAAATTACCATTACGATGGTGGAAATAAAACAAAACACTAAAAGTTGTCTATAGGGAAAGTGAAGTACAATGCCCAACACCAAGTCAGTTAAAATGATTAGGTCCACTTCAAGTGAGATAGGGTACGTCAGTCACTCACCCACCTGCTTTGCTACTATGTAAAGGTGGTGATGTGGGTGTTCAATGTCGTATTGAGTTGCTCGACCTCCTACCGTAACTTACATATCTCATGGATCAGCTGAGTTACCAGTGTTGGCATGTCTTGAACGACGGGGGCTGGTCAGAAAGTAGTCGCTCTGTCAGATGGATGTCCTTTGAGTGTTGGAACTTCTATTGTCAGCTGTTGTAACACCCCAAAACAACGTACTTCCATGTTTATCAATATTAATATGAAGTTCTCACAATTAGAATCTTAGATATGTTTTACTATGCTTTTACAGTTAATCAAAACCATCTCATGTATCCATTCATTGCACAAATCACAAGAGTAATCCAATATCAATTAAATCATCAAATGTATCCGTAAATCACAAAAGATATCTAATCTTAATTGAAACACCAAATGTATCCGTAGAACAAATCACAAGGGATATCCAATTATTTAGGCAAATAAAATCAAGCAATCAATTATGTGAAATTATCTTAAATCATCAAGTGTATCCTTGAATCACAAAAGATATCCAAGAATCGCTCCACACATTGAAAAGAAGTAAAACAATTGAAATATTAAACCCAATAAAAACAGATAAATAAAGACTTACATGAAAGTATTGATATTCTTCATCGGTGAGGCTTCATCCCCAACTTTAGTTGGGAATTTAGCTCCACATAAAAATAAAACCTAAAACCAAAGAAAACCTAAACTAAAAAGAGAAAAACTGTATAATTTTGCTCTCTGGAATTCTGTATATTTTCTTGAGTGCAAAGAGGTATATTTATAGGCTTAGAGAAGTCCTAGAAGCCCTATTAAACCTAGATAATTCTAAGGTCTGTCTCCCAGTCAAAATAGAAGTCTGAAATCGGAATAGGATTCGTCCAAATTTGTGTCTTTTATTGGCAGGGCAATTTTGGCATAGTAACCGCCCGAATTAGGAAAATCATATTTCACAACGAATTGTAATATTTTGAGTTAGCTTTCTAACACCACTTGAATCACTTTAATCCGATATTTGAGTGGAAAGTTATGATCAAAATACTGAGACATGTGTAGAATCTGAATTTGACTCCAATCTGAAATTTTATCCAATCTGAAATTTTATCCAATCTGATCTTTAATCCGATTTAACCTTTTCTTGGATTTGGTTAAACTTAACCACGTCATCTAGGTCTTCTCAAAGTATGCTTTCTTCCAAACTTTGCATTTTTCCCTTTAAAGCTGTAGTTTTTCTCCAATGACCTACAAAATACTAAAAACATAAAACTAACACAAAACATTAAATAACGACACAACTAAAGGATTAACTAATGTAAATATAGGGGTCCAAATATGGAATATTTGGCACTTATCAGTATCCATTGAACAAATGACAATGGACATCCAATATTTAAACAAATAAACCAAGCAATCAATTAAAAGTGATCAATAATTAATTGAATATAAACAGAACAAAGAGAAATACAATTCATATCATTGGAAAAGTATCAATTTACATGAAAGTTATCTGTTGCTAATCATTTGTGAGGTTTCATCCTTAACCTTAGTTGAGGGTTTAGTCTCTCCCGAAATTGAAAGAAAATACAACAATATAGGAATTGATAGAGGTTTTGAGGCTTACAAAGAGAAAAATTCAATTGAAAACCTCCAAAAAACTAGAAAACCATAGCCTTTTTGCTCATATTCTCTCAAAAATCGTCCAACAGAGTCCAATATGTTTTTCTTTCGCATCTTTTCCTTTTCATATAGCTCTCTAGGGTTTTTTTTTTTTTTTTTTTTTTCTCAAAACGGCGCTACAGAAATTCATAACTGACGTGACCGTTCGGACGGGAAAAATGCCTGTCCGGAAGGGTGCAGCTCCCGACTGCGCTGGAGCGCATGTCCGTCCGAACGCATATGTTGGCCATCCGGACGGGTCTTACTTCCTTGGTAGCTTTCTTCCAAAAAAATTGGTGTTTCTCACATTAAATCCACGCTTTTCCCTTAGCAACCTTCAAAACACTAAAACACCAAAACTAACACAAAACTTCAGATCATAATAAAGCTAAAGGATTAACAAACGCAAATTAAGGGGCTCAAATATGCAATATTTGGCACTAATCACTCTTGGTTGGCATTTTGCCTATTCGTTTAACTAGACAAAGATTGTTGACATGATTACTTGAAGAAAGAAGTCTACCGAAGGGTTGGTGAGGAAATGCACTCCGTGAAGATGGTCAAGATGGAGACAAGCTGGGAAGCTTGTTGTTCTTGCTAAGTCCAGAGGTCCTCTAGGTTGTGAGTATCATCTAGTCTACAACTCTGAATCTTCATTTAATGATTTCTCGAGTTTTGCTGCCCTGGAGTGGTTTTTCCCTTTGATTGGTTCAAAGGATTTTCCACTTCGTCAACAAATCTTGTGTTGTGGTTGTGTAGATGTTTTTTTTATAGTTGTGTTGGTTAAATATTGAGCATAGCTATTTATTTTCCTTATATAAATTGCTTATGCATTTGATTTGGGGGTTAGAATACGATCCTTGTGTTTTATCAGATTCTTTTCACATTCATTTACATTATTAGTTAATGTGATGTATTAGTTGGTGTGTTGTGTTTTAAATGATTAACACTTTAAAAATAAAAAAAAATAAAAATGATCGATATGAGAAGCACTTGAAAAAAAAAAGGAAAAAAAAAAGGTTAAGTTATGGAAATATAAAATGAAAATAGTGGAATAAGAAAATAATGACGATATTTCACGTGGTTTGGTCGATGATCTACATTCATGAAGCCTAAAGTGCTACATTTTGCTCATATTCCTTTTATAATGTTCCAATACAAAATACTTCCATTTATAGGAGAATTGAGGTAGAAAAGTATGGTTTTCAAATCAATCCGATTTGATTACCATCAAAATCTGATTACAATCAAATCTCTAAAATTATGAGAAAATGCACTTTACTTCGCCTAAGTTTAACCTCATTTTCAATTTGAACCCTAATGTTTAAAAATTAGCAATTCGACCACTTAGTTACTCAATTCCGTCTTCTCAGACGGAAAGTCAAACACGTGTTACACACGTAATATTTTTTATCTCAATCTCTCCATATTGCCCCTAATTTAATAAAAGTAATAAAAAAAAATTGGGGGTGGCTCCTTTGGCCATCGGGGTGGCTCGGCCACCCCCATTCCGGCCATTTGGGGGTGGTTGTGGCCACCTCCATTTGACCCCTTGGGGGTGGCCGAACTACCTCCAAGGGTCGTGGGGGTGGCCGGCCACCCCCAATTTTTTTTTTCTTTCTTAAAAAAAATAAAAATAAAAATAAAAATAGGCGCAATATGAGAAGATTGGGAGAAAAATTATCACATGCCACGCTCATGTTTGACTTTCCGTCTAAGAAGATGGAAGTAACGGAGTGGTTGAATTGCGAAATTTTGTAACATTGTGAGGGTATATTACAAATTTAAACATTGGGGTTCAAATTGAAAGTGGTGTCAAACTTCAGGGGGTAAAGTGCATTTTCGCCCTAAAATTAATACAATCAAATTCCTTAATATTATAGTTGATAGTTTTCAAATCCGATTACACTCAAATCTTCTAATAAAGGATAATCAAGTATACTCTAATATCCCCTGAAACTCAAAGAGAAAGTTAGACCGTATGGGAAGGAACGGCGACAATGGCATTGATGGAGAGAGGAAGAGTTTTTACAGCGTGTTAGAGTGTGGTGAGAGTTGTGAGGCAGGAGTAGAATGGAGTCTCAATGTTCTTTAAAAAAACTTTAAGCATAATACTCCGTCGTTTTAAAAGATTGAGAATATATGGGTTTTTTTTATTAATGCTATTTACTATCAATTTCTTAAAAACAACAAGAATATTTTTTAAAATTCACGACGTTTACAGATTATCACTAGGATTTAACGATATTTTAAAAAAATGATGATAAATTCATACTTAGTGTTCTTTTCCTCAAAAGCCGCAAAATAAAACGCCATTAATTACTTTCTTATTTTTGTAGTGATTACATATTACAGACTAGAAACCAGGGTTAACATCAAGATACATAAATATCATGGAGTCACAATAGGAATCCTCAATGGCCCAAGACAAAATATATGTCTTACTAGGATATAAAATCCAACCAAACTGTATCGAACTCCTCGACATACTTCTACAAATAAGTTATCACCTCCATAGTACCAAAAAGATAACGAATATATTCATGCATACCTATACCCTTAAGCAAACCCCTTTTTACCATAGTCTAAAGATGGGTTGTCTGTAAAACAAAGATATTTTGCAGGTAGAACGATAAAAGTATAAGGGATAATGCTAGACATCCCAAGGGATTCTTCCCAAAATGCTTTCCAAATGATGTGGCAAGCATTTGTTTCCTTAAAAAATTCTCATTCTCTCTCCTTTGTCTCTCACTCCTTTCCAAAATAATGCTTTCCACATCATTTGGGAAAGGTTTTGGGAAGGATTTTGGGACACCTAACAGCCCTCAAGTATAAGTCCATGACTTAGTGAGTTTAACACACGTGAAACATGTCAATATGCAATGAACTCAATTTTTATAAAAACATGATAAATCACATATAACATCATGCAATAGGGGTTTTAGGAGGTAAGCAAGGCAAAAAATTATGTTGATGCATCATAATAATAATATCAATAAATAGAACAATTATTTCAAGTTGTAACCCTCTATATAGACTATCCATAACCACAACCCCTTTTTTTTATTATTATTTTTTTTTTATCAATAGATGAATTTGTACCATGTCAACACTGGTCCATGACTTAGTAAGTTTAACCCTTTGACAATGAGGTTAGCGCGTCCCATAGGACATATGGTTCAACAATGGTACTCCAATGAGGTATAATAGCCAACCAACACTAGTCATTTGACCAGGTTCAACCTCAAGTAATCTACACAATTAGTGATGTCGTAGGGTGTGACCCCATCCATGGATGGTTCCGCTGGTCACAGTTGTCCTCGGATCCAGGGTAATTAACATTCTAAATTAACTGTGAGTCATAGGTTCAAACCTTTATAATAGTATGCACATACTTTAGACTTTTCACTACTTTTTCTGGTGGTAGCCATGACATACAAGTTTTTCATTTATTAATTTTAACAATAGATGAATTTGTGAAATCACACAGTCATCCCTTTTTACAGATATTTCATTCTTGCACAAAATGTAGAGTTTACAACATCCATTCAAAGCATTTTATGTCGATATAAAATATGCAAGCTTGATATCGAAATACACATGCTAAAATATTAGTAATTAATTTTACATGTGTATTTACTTAGCTTGGTAATAATAATCCTCCTCGAACTTCCCTTCGAACTCTCTGGTTTCTTCATCTGTAAAACATCGAATCATTAGAAGGGTTTTGTAGTGCCTCAAATAATTACTAGATTGTGTTTATCTTAGTTGGAGGGTTAGCAAGATTTTTCGGTCATTAGGGTTTGTTGGAAGTTAGATTTTGGGATTTTTTTGAGTTTTGACCGAACGTCCACATGGGGGACCATCGAACATTCACTCTGCAACCCTAGAACCGTTGGGTAATAGTACACCGAACGTTCGTAGGGGGACCATCGAACATTCATTGACTAAATTAAGAACCACTGGGTAATGACCAAACCTTTGACTTGCAACCCTAGAAACTATGCAATAGTACATCAAACATTCACCCCGGGACCACCGAACATTCCCTGACCTGCAGGACTGCCACAACAACGCCCTTAGATTTTTTAACCCTATAAATACCCCCCTCCTACACCCTTCTAAGCCTCATTCCTCCCTCTAAGCCCTAGAGAAACCCTACTTGAGTGAATTTGTGAGTTTTTGGAAGAAAAATAAAGGTTTTCTTGGAGGCCCTGTTCTAGAAAGGTAACATTCTTAACTTGACTTGTTCTTTACCTAATTGTTATGCTGGTTAAGTGTTTTCCATAGTTTGGTTGCTACATTTGACCTTATGTTGTTGTTTTAGGTTTTAATCTTAGTTTAAACATGGGTTAACGTTTCATTCTCATTGGACGTATTTTCTTCTGCATAGCGATGTGATTGTGTGCTAGGAGTATGTTAGGGATCTTGTTGTGGCATTAGGACTTCCTTAAAAGTGATTATAATGTTGTTTGGTTCGAAATCGGTTGCATATGAGAACGTTCGCACCTTTTTGGCCGAACGTGCATGGTCGAGGCCGAACTTTCGAGCTGACCTATCTGAGCATTCGATAGTCTAGAAAAAAGCTCTGTCTTGAACATGTTTAAGCCTAGGATTCGTTTTAGCTCAGATCTAGAACTGATGGTAGGTCTTTTCTCCAATTTCGAGAGTATGAAACATCTAGAGGAACTTTATGACCCGAGTCAGTACAAACTCATATTAATACTTGTTATTTTTCCCGCATTGCACGACTATTTTATGTATACCAAACATGCATATTTATAACTCTCGCATGAAATACATTTTTGATCTACTATGAACTCTATTTTGTGAAAACGTGTGTTGATTAAGCAAGATAATAAACATAGTGAGATTGTAAGAGCATGCATGTAGAAGATAGAGAAGACTAATTGCATCGTATGACATGGTACACCAGTACATGCATGATAACTGCCGTGGGCTTATTATACAAGTTAACTAAATGGTCAAATGTGTGTGTGTTATATAAGTCTTGAATCCAATGGTTGTTTCGTGACCAACGCGGCCATGTTTGATTGGCGAGTCACTACAGGACCTACATCATTAGTAGCATGGGTCACCCAAGGTCGAACTCGGTCGAGCTACTAGTGTTATGTACGGTAGCGTACAATAGCCGATGCACTGGTATTGTATTATAAATCATTCAGGACAACTCAAACACTGCTGAACATAGGTAATATCTCTAATACACTATACAATTTGAACTATGACATGACTCACATATTACATATATATATATATCAAATGACGTGTATGTCATGTGCATTTTTACTCACTAAATCGTTGGACTTACCCTTGCATTTTGTTCCCTCTATTATGTATACTAGCTTATAACCTGCACTATGTGCAGGATCATTCATTATAATTTAATTTTAAAATTTAAACGCATCTTTTTCATTATAAGTTAAAAAAGACGTATAAGAATATATCTTACGATTCGCACCTCTTTAAATAAAAATAAATAAATGTTTATTCCTATAAGAATATATGATTTAAAATTAATAGTATAAAGAAAAAAAAATTAGCAAGAAGAATACATGGATTATAATATAGAAAATTAGCATGATCATTTAATATTGTTAGTGTGATATCTATAATATTTCAATACAAATCAAACGTATATAATTTTGCATATTCGAAAGAAATATAGAGAACAATAAACAATTTTTTTTAATGAAAATTTGTTCACATAGGTATACATGGTTTAAGGCTTGTTTGAGGGCTTCAAAAGTGCGTTTAACACCCTAAAAGCTCGTTTGAAAAGGAAAAAAAAAAAACACTCGCTTGGTCAAAAATATTGAAAGCACTTATGAAGGTCAAAAAACCTAAAAAAATGTTAAAACGCACATTTGGCAAAAGCCTTCGCAAAAAAGCATTTTTTTACTTAAGAGCTCTATTTCTCAAACGCAATCCCAAATAGGCCTTTAAAATGAAAAGTATAAAGAAAAAAAAAATAGCCTTTTAAATAAATGAGCTAGTTGGCCAATTTTTTTTTTTCTTCTTTTTATTTTTCTTTATTTTTATGACCGATATGGCCGATTTTGAGTAGTTAATGTAGTATGTTTTTAAATTTTAAATGTTGTCTTTCTATAATTTTGGAGAGTAGTAAATTCTGAAAAAATAATATCGGACATTTAATTCTTGAACTTAATGAAATCACATATAAGGAAAATTATTGAAATATAATTAAATGCTCTTAATTAAACTAATTTAATGGTTAGTTTACTCTTAAAAACCCAGTTAAAAAATTATGCCTTAAAAAACCAGTTTAGCCTTTCAAAAAAATTGGTTTATGCCACATGTCGCAATTTTAGGGCACTTCTAAGAAGGGTTTCAGCTATTATATATATACTAGCACATAATGCGAGATTCTTCATTATAATTTAATTTAAAAAACTTAAACGCATCCCATCTTACTTTTCATTATAATTTAATTTCAAAACTTAAATGCATCTTATCTTACTTTTCATTATAAGTTAAAATAGGTTTGTAAAAAAAATCTATTACGCATCTTTTAATAAAAATACATACTAAAGGTTATATAGTAGTACATTACTAAATATGTTTTTTTTTTTTTTTGTTTTTTTTTTTTTTTGAAGTGTACCAAACATGTACTTAATGAAAAGTATAAAAGAAACAAAAAATAGCAAGAATGAAACTTGAATTCTGATTATCAAAATATTAATAGAAAATTAGTAGGAAATTCTGATACTGTTGATATGATATCGCATTAGTGTTTCGAAAGAGTTTTTATTCTTTTTTTTTTTGCACAAAAATCAAATAAACACTCAATAATCTTCCATTAGCCCACTAATCCAAACAATTTATTATCTTAATTCAGAAGTTGCAATTTTTATCAAATAACAAATTGAAAATAAAAAATAAAAAATAAAAAATAAAAAAACCTACAAATATAGTTAGTACTCAATTATAATTGTTTGGAGAGGGTTGTGTTATTCCTTATTAAGGATTCATTTGAGATTGCGGTTTTAATAAGTATAATTTTAAAAATTGATTTTTAAAAAAAATTGCATTTCTGAAAGTTTAAAAATAAAATTACTTCGGGATTGAGTTTTTAGGTTATTATTGTTGAAGAGTGGTGAGTGAATAAAGAAAAAAGAAAAAAGTTAATTCTTGAAGTTGTAGTTTTTCTCAAATAAAAAACATACACATGGAAGATTAAGAAGAAGAATTACTTCAGGTTGATTTCTTAGGTTGTTATATTTGAAGAGTTGAGAGAGAGACGTGGGAAGACTAAGGGAAAAAAAGAAAAAAGAAAAAAAAAAAGAAGAAGTTAAATCGGTGAGAAAGAGAAAAAAAATTCCGAAATAATTAGGGGATCATTATTTTGTAGGCCTTATTATTTTGTAAATAATATATTATTAACCAAATAAATCTCTTCAACACTTTCAAAAAAATGCTAGAAAATCGGAACAAATCATAAAAACGAAAAAAAAAAAAAAAAATCCAATAAAATATTCAAATGAATTAAATCATAAAATCTTATTAGTGTAATACCTATTATATTTCAATACAAAGAAACTTTTTAGCGAAACAAACATAAAAATAATCAATTTACTATGGTGAAAAATTTATACATAGATACACAAAGATAAATCCAAGCAACAAAATTTTCAATTAAATAGAAACCCTAGATGGAATCAAATACAGTGCAAAAATAAATAAAATCTTTTTATTTTATAAGTACCAAATAAAACAAAATATTGCACTCAGCATTTAACGCGATTAGATAAATCATCTCAGGTTCAATGTTTAATTATCTCTTTAGTGTTTCGAAAGAGTTTCTATTTTTCTTTTTTTGTACAAAAATCAAATAAACACACTATAATCTTCCATTAGCCAACTAAAAATCCAAACAATTTATTATCTTATTTCAAAAGTTGCAATTTTCACCAAAGAACAAACTAAAAATAAATAAATAAACAACCTACAAATACAGTTAATACTCAATTATAATTGTTTGGAGATGGTTGTGTTATTCTTATTTTATAAATTATCTATTATTACATGCACAAAGTATATGTAGAAAAAAAAAAATCGTCTTCTACCCTTTTCTAAATTTGAATTAAAAAATTAAAGTGACTAAAAGTATTAATACATAATAATTTGATTTGTATTATTTATTTCCTTATTTGATTTGGACATTAATAATACTTAATATTGTGCATTAAATGTTTGAATTTAATGAAATCACATATAAGGAAAATTATTGAAATATAATTAAATGCATTTAATTAAGCTAATTTAATGACCAGTTCACTATTGAAAAACCGGTTTACTCTTTAAAAAAACCGGTTAAAAAATTATGCATTAAAAAACCAGTTTATCCTTTTAAAAAAAGGGTTCATGCCACATGTCGCAATATTAAGGCACTTCTGAGAGTGATTCTGCTTTTATATATATATATATATATATATGATATATATCTATATGATGTCTATTTTTTTTTTTTTTTTAGAATCCTAAACGTATTAATGTACATATTAAATTGACTAAACGTATTAATACATTATAATTTGATTTATATTATTTGTTTCCTTATTTGATTCGGACATTAATAATACTTAATTTATTGAATAATTTATATATGGAAAACTCTTGAAATATAATTAACTCAATTAATTACGCTAATTAATGACCGCTTAAAAAATCGGTTATATATATATACATTGTTTTGCTAGTTTAGCTAGAGATGAGCCAATGAGGCATCCGGTCATTATGAATGACTTGATCCAAATCATTTTTGAGTTGTACCATGTCTGGCTCAAGTCTATGTGGGATGCTAGCAGATCTGTTTGTTAGGAGATGATCGAAATTATCTTTATGTTGTATTTGGTTAAATGTAAGCTTTAATTTTCCTCAGAACAATTGTAAGTAGTATTTTGATGACTGGTCTCTGACCACTGTATTTGGAAACTTATCTATGTTATGATGCTTTAAGTTTTACTTTGGCTATCATGATTGTGATTTTTTAATTATTACTATCTATGTCCTTTAGTCAAAATCTTCCGTTGTAGTCTCTCTTCGAAGATGATGAAATCCCTGAGAATTATTCTATAAGGAATAGGACTGAGAGGCAAATCATTGAATCAATTACCAGTCAATTGATTTCACTACGGCGTTACAAATTTACTAGGCAGAATTCCTAACCCTAGTCCTCAAAAATTCAAAATAGCCAAATCTTACATTCTAGTCTAGTGTTAATCGATCACGAGACAGTGATCGATCAGAAACTCTGCTAAAAGTCTTTTAACTTTCAAAAAATCACATTATTACTAGGGTGAAGCCTCTCAAGGCCTTAAGACTTAAAAATGTAACCCCTTTAACTTCCCTAACACCATTAAACACCTAAAATCAAAACCTTTATGCGTTACAGCCACAAAGTTGCCAGCTTTACCAACCCACCATTATCAACTACTCAAAAGCTTGGGTGAACCCTCTACATCCATCCCTTCACATTTAAACACTCCTTTTAGCACCATAGAGAAGGATTCTCCGTTAAAGTTAAATGACACAATTTACAAGAGTATCCTTTCTTTTACACTAAATTGAAAATTGGAAATATCAGTTGGACCATTTCCAATATATTTTCTTGTGTTTAACCGGCATTGGCTTTGGCTAGTTTGAGATTACTGTCAGAGATCTCCACCCCCCTGTTCTTTTTTTTTCTTCTATATCTAAGGTATTTGACTAGGACAAAAAGAAAAGAAAAGAACACGTTGGATTTTCTCGAAGTACCATGAAGCCCCCAACGCATGAAAGGGGGCAAATTTGAAAGATCATAAGGGTGAGAATTAAAAGATTTGATTTGCAACTTTTAGCTTTTTTAGTTGATCGTATTTAATTAAAAAAAAAAAAACTTTGAAGTATCGATTATTCCTATGCTACATACTACCCTCATTCAAATTTGCCGTTAAGAGAAAATAGGAGTAAAGTCAGCATTTGGAAGCCATCAAAGTCCAAGGTGGCATCAATTATAATTAAACTTGCAAACCATGGAATGCCAGCACTATAAGTGTAAACATTACTGAGTAATGCTTAGAAACACTTTTATGCAGACAAAGAAGTTTTCCCTTTGCATTTTTGTGATTCACCTATTGCAGAAAACTTTTTTATCCAAATGAAATCCGGATAAAAAGTTCTTCACAAACATTACTCAACATTATTATCTACTCAAATTATCATCATTTCAAAACCGAAGGAATATTTAGAGTTCAAAATATAATTGAACCACTATTAATGATATGATATGATTGGGTTAACATGTTAAGTACATCTTTGCTTAAATCTAATTTACAAAACAGAACAGCACAGAATACATGGAAAAGCTCCTGTATATGGACATTAGTGTCATCCTAATCAAATCCTCTTTTTATCCTCTTTTTTTACCTGATGCAGATACCCCTCATCAACTTAGTATGATCTTGGCCCCCTAGTTTGAAGGATGGGGCATTTAAACCAGATTAGTTGCTGCTACGATATAAAAACTCAATTTCCACCCGTCAAGAGAACTGTCAATACAAACAATGCAGATCCACCTCACTTGGGATTCCTAAGAACAATGATAACAGAATCTCCACGAAGAAACATCTTACTGATGAATCTGTCCTTGTTGACTGGATGGGCTTTTTTCTTGCCTTTCCCAGTTTTTGGTACCTATATGGAAAAAAACAAAACTAATTAGCAGCAAATATAACAGACAGGGTTGAAACCCTATTCTGTAAAGGGGGCTAAGTCTTTTAATGGAAAATATTACCTCAGTCCACATTTCCCTGACATTTTCAAGAACCATGTTGCAATGCCGATCAAAGGCTCTGACACGACCCAACAGCTTTTTGTTATTCCGACAATTAATGAGCACCTGTTGGGAGGGAACAATTCAATTAAACACCTTCCCAACATGAGGGCAACCAGGAAACATATAAGAAAAGAACATTTACCTGTGTGTTGTTTTTAACACTCATCATGAGAACAGAAAGCGGTCCCGTGTTAAATTCCTCTTCCTCATTTTTAACAGCAACCTGCAGAATCGCTTTTGATAAATACTAAAGTGATGAAGGCAGTAGTATTATTGAAAGACAACTGGAATGTTGGTGGCATGCAACCGACATTTTTCCCTTAAGTTGGACATTGAGGGTATTTTGAAGCAACTTCAAAGTGGACTCAGTTTAAATAAACCAGCTATCAAGACAACAACAATAGAAAGTTAAACGAACAAAGTCAACAAACCCATACTACTATAGTTTTCTGCCGTATGTTTAGTAGTAAAATTATTGTTATAGGATATGCATCAAGGAGCCCACCAAATAAAATCTTACAGAAAATTTCAGGCTCTATGTAGAGTGATAGACTTCACTGTAAAATACAAGATGACAGAAACTGAACCCTTAATTCCCTTTTTTTTCATTTCCTGCGATGCCAATATCCCCAAATTCCACCATTTCTTTGATAATTCTCTGATGGAAATGTATATCTAGATTACATAATGGTGATAGTAGAGCCATAAAATTACATGAATGACAAGCATGTGCAGAGAAAAGATAAAAGTTAAAAATAACAAATTTACAGATGCACTTAATGAAATGAATCAGCACAAAATGTAAAGTAACTTACATCTTCCTCCATTGGTCGGCTGGACAGAAAAATAAGGAAAACAAACAAAAAATATTAATGGTCAGTAATTTAAGAAATAATAGCTTAAGCTGTCCAACAAATTGCATAACAAATCAAAGAAAGAGTCCGAGAACTAAATACCTCATCTTGAACAGGGGTGGAGCTTTTTGAGATATTCTTCAACCAAAACCTGGAAACCTTCTGGCATATAGATCATACCCACCAAAAATATTGGTTAAAACAGAGTAACAAGAATAACAAAAACACAACATATCTGAAAAAAGAAATCAATAAAATACATAAACTCAAAATAACCACATAAATTATGAATATATACATATACAGTCACATAAATTCACTCCATCCAAAAGCAGTAACAAACAGTTATACTAACTTGCATGCTCTTATCTCTAATGATGTTTACAACAAAACTTTAGTTCTCCTGAGTTTGTTAATGCTGAAAACATTTGGAGACCTGAGCTGAAGAGTATACAAATTTTATTTGAATGATGATAGCCTTAGAACATCCACAAGTTATTAAATAGGATATGTACTTCATCAGGTTTATTTCTGGACCAAATTATTCTCATACCATGGTTTTCATTTTTCCATCACAGTTTTGGACTGTACTAAATAACTTGTTTATTTTAGTTTTTGTCATCTCTGAATCAGGTATTTCACAAGCATCTTTCATAAACTAGTATCATTGTTGTTGCCGGCATCATTCAAATAAAATTTGCATACTCTTCAGCTCAGGTCTCCAAATGTTTTCAGCATTAACAAACTCAGGAGAACTAAAGTTTTGTTGTATACATCGGTAGAGATAAGATCTCCAACATCCACTACAACAAGCAAGACAGTTAAAGAAAATTAAAGGCAAAAAAACGACATATTCAGTTTGTGGACATAGAAAATATCAGATAAAGTTACAATGTTTTATCCAAAAGACAAAATCATTAATAAAAGACCAAAATAAGAATGCACCATATAAGCTTCCAAACCTTATAAAGACGGTAAGTATTTCATATGGTAGACCATCAAGCAATCATACTTATGTCAATCAGGACTTGAACGATGTACATACTGACCATTGAAAAAAAAAAACTAGAATTCAGAAAACATGAACCACTAGTAAATTTAAGAGAAAAAAGTAAAACATTTTTCGTGAAGCCTCTTCAGTTCAGGTCTCCAAAAATTTTCCGCATGGGATATCTCGGAAGAACGAAAGTAATTTTCTATTCATCCTCAGAGGCAATGTAAATTCTTTAAAAGCTAGAATTAAGAAAACATAAACCACTACTTCAACATTTAGGAGGAAAAAAAAAGTAAAACAATTTTCGTGGAGCCTCTTCAGTTCAGGTCTCCAAAAAATTTCCACATGGAACATCTCAGAAGAATTATTTTCTATTCATCCTCAGAGGCAATGTAAATTCTTTAAAAGCTAGAATTAAGAAAACATAAACCACTAGATCAAAATGTAAGATTAAAAAAAAAAAAAACAATTTTAGTGAAGCCTCTTCAGTTCAGGTCTCCAAAAATTTTCCGCATGGTACATCTCGGAAGAACGAAAGTTATTTTCTATTCATCCTCAGAGGCGATATAAATTCTTCAACATCTATCAATGTACATAAACATAAACCACTAGTTCAAAATTTAAGAGAAAAAAAGTAAAAACATTTTTAGTGAATCCTCTTCAGTTCAGGTCTCCAAAAAATTTCCGCATGGGATATCTCGGAAGAACGAAAGTATTTTCTATTCATCCTTAGAGGCAACGTTAATTGTTCAACGTATAGTATCGATGTACATGCTAGTATGCTACAAGAAAAGTTCTTTATTAACAAAATTTTGCATAAAGATTGTACAAAGGCAAAAAGGGATTTAAAATTCCTATCTCAGACATTTCATTTCTTTGGATTAAAAGGCAAAAAAAATCACCTAAACTCATCTGAGCCTATACAACCATGTTGTCTATTTGACGCCACATCTTTTCATAATTTAGAAACTAAGTTGAAGACCAGTACCAATGTGCAAACATGAGATCCAAAACTTTTACTTTACTCCGCCTTCCTCTATTTTCTCAGTAACCAAACGGAAAATAGAATCAAATAAGCACGACATAAATCCAAATGGAAAAAATAGAAATGATAATAAAAATATATCAACAGAAAAAAAAAAAAAAAAAAAAAAAAAAAAGTTAAAACATACTCAAGAATGGAAAATTACCACTGAAATTGATTACTTGACTCGACCCTTTGAGAAATTATCAAAATTCACCATATTTTGATAATTTGACTCGACCCATTGAGAAAAATGGTAAAACATGTATGACCCAGAAAATGTCCCTTCAGTTCAGGTCTCCAAAAGCATTCCTCATGGATTTTCTCTCAGAAGAACGAAAGTTTTTCAACTTAAATCATCATCAGAGACAGAACGACTAAGCCCACATAACACACACCAGCGCAAATAAAAACACAGCCCCAGTATTATATGTACCAATACTTGAAACTACAAAGAAAGAAAGAAGAAAGATGAGCGTTACCTGAAAATTAGGGTTGAAGAAGATCCCGCTCAAAGAAAGGTAGAAATTATTGAGGGCTAAGCGAGCGTTTTTATAGCGTGGAACTGCAAAACCCTAGCAGCACGCAGGTGAGGTTTTATACGAGAGGCCCAGATGTTGGCCCGTCCGAGTTTGGAATGTATCGGGGCTTGCTCTGGACTCCCTCGCTGCATTTGGGCTTTGGTTCATAAGATATGGAATAGAAATTTTATACCGTATTTTTCATAGCCTATTTAAGATTACGTTTGAGAAATATAACTTTTAAGTCAAAAATAATTTTTTTGGAAAAAACTTCATTTTAAGCTTTTTTTCAAAAGTGTTTTTTTTGCCATTTTTAGGCTTTTTGGACATTTTTAATTTTTTTACCAAACGAGAGTATTGATTTTTCGAGTATTAAAAGCACTTTTAGGCCCCTTAAACACAGTTTCAAACAGGTCCTTAGAAGGACCTGTTTGAAATTGCGTTATGAATGGTAAAAAGTACTTTTAATACTTAAAAAATAGAATGTTTGGTAAAAAATTCCAAAAGCACTTATTTAACTTTTTTACTCAAAAAATAGTCAAAATATATTTTTGGCAAAAGCTTAAAAATAAAGCTTTTACAAAAAAAAAAAAAAAAAAAAAAGTTTTTTTTGACTTAAAAACTATATTTCTCAAACACAATCCTAAATATGTCCTTAATGTGTGATAAGTACATATTTTTGTATTGATCCTATAAGGACATGTCACTGCAGAAGAAAGACTAATCTTGAAGCATCTATGGTAACTTGATTGACGTTTTGAAGATAATACTGCATAGTTTCCAATCATGGCACGTGATGAATATTTGAAGGGAAGCAAACAAGGCAACCCAGCATTTGAAGAAGGTGACACTCCAACAATATTCGGAGCAAATATGAATGGAAGAATATCTTGTGTTAAATTCATGATATTATAACTTCAGAGAGTTGTATTTAAGACTGGGTCTATTGATTTTGAGCTAAAGACAGCAAGTTTAAGTCAGACATTTTTCTTATATTTAAATATTAATTAAATAAGATTTATTTATTTTGATATTAATATTATATTTTTATTTAAAAATCATTCTTCTTGCTTTTTGAGATGTAAAATTACTAATTAAGTTTTTCAAATATTCCCTTTTCAATTCATATCTAGATACATATTTTCTAGTAGAAATCTATAATTAAAAATATTTACAAATTAAAGAAATGCAATTTTATAATAAAAAATTATATTATAACTAGAATAAATTAAATTTTAAAAATAAAAAAATAAAACATGATTTGTCAAAATCAGTTATTTTGAATTCACTTTATTCTTTATGATAAGATTAAACACTTTCAACCTGCACAAGGAAAACAAATTAGTTATAAATTTGTTGTTCTTAGTTGTAAAACTATTTGCTGAAATCAAATAATAATAAAAAATTAATTCAAGTGATTGAGTGAGTTTTTAGTAACTAAACCTTTTTTTTTTAATCATTGATCAATGATCAGGTATGGAATGATTTTAAAGACTTGAAGTAAGTTGTTGGAAAATAATAAAATTGGAGAAAAAGTGAAGAATTCAAATTTGGAATCCACAGCTTGATGTATGTCATTGTTTCATCGAGCCTTTCCTATTATTGTGGCTAAAATCTAATAGCGGAAAGAATATCTCTTTGTTTGTTATTAATTAAGCAAGTACAAGAGAATAAGTACATCAAAAAAAAAAAACAAAAACAAAACTCAAAATTCAGTGGCCACCCCAACAAAGACCCTAATACATCAAAACTGTTAAAAATAAATAAATAAATAAACCCAAAATCTTTTAAAAATTAGCCAAATGAATGACACGATTTATTGGATTCTTGGCCCATTGGCCACTTGAAACAACGGTTTGTAAGGGCAATTTAGAGGTAAATCTGACTAAAACAACACCTATTGCAACATCAAGCAAACTTGAGAACCACAACAGATAGAAGAGCACTGATAGTGTCTGGATCAAAGTCATCGAAGAGGAGCACCACCGTGATGTCTAGCAAGGGAGGTACTAGGCAAAGTAGGCTTTGTGGACACTGCATCTAGCTCTCCAACGTAATCTTGGAGCCTCTATAGGCAAAAAGAGGATACCAGCTATGATGATCCAATAAGGAAAGAGAAGGGAAGCCGTGGATCTATTGCATGAGCCTGCGCTAGGGAGTCGTGTGGTACATGAGTGGGGGCAAAGAACAACAAATGGAATGGAGGTTGGTGAAGGCTAAGAGATGGTGCGTGGGCGGAGGAGAGTAGGGAGGCGCAATAGATCTAGCTTATAAGTTGCAAATAATAAAAAATAAATAAATAAAAGGAGAGAGGAAGAAGAGCTTCTTCCTCCTCCCCAGTCGGCACTCACTAGGAGAAATCAAGGCACTAAAACATCACTTGAGTTAAGGCCCTCAGGGAGAAATCAAGGGAGAAAAAAAAGCCCACTGAAAGGTGGTGGTTTGGGGAGGACGAGCTCTTTCTGTAGGGTTTTTTTCTCGAAATATATGTGTTTATTTTTTTCTCTGAGAAACAAACACCGTTTTAATTGATTACATGGCTGGATAAAGCACCACTTGAGTTATGTCTCTCTTTATATATATATATAACCATGACAGATGAGAATGGGAACTTGATTAAATATATATATTTGTTTTGAAGGTGAATTTCAACTTTTTGTGGTATTTGACTGTGTATAGCAGTGTTTAGCCCACCACACAACCTTCAAACCGCACCCACCAGGCACCGTTGTGTACGTTCATTGCCAGGAATGTTATGGATTGCAAATAGAACTAGGATAGAGTTGGAGCACTAAGCCATTTTTAATCAAGTTCCCATTTTCAGTTGGCTTCCGAAGTTGAAATTTAATCTAAACCATTGAAAAAGCTACATAAGATTTTCTATTATAATTTTTTCTTTTTTTTTAACAGGCTTAAATGAGCTTATCTGAAATACCCTTTGCTTTATCCTTCCCTAACCCAAAATAAACCTGGTTTTCTTGTCTCTCTTTCCCATCAGAAGCATATTAAGACCAGGGCCAGTTCATAGAAGATTGTGGTCTCCAATTCCTTGAAACAACTTCCTCATTGCTTGTATTTGGTCCAAAACATCGTTGTGACACCAAGAGAACCAAACCTAACTCGCCAAAACTACTGCATAGAGTGACCAGTTAATACATACCATAAGCAAACAGATTTACATTTTTAAAAATAAATAGATTAAGCAATTGATTGCCTTGTTTCTTCGTCTCTATAAATGATTTCTTTGTTACAAAATTATACAGTGGAAGGATGCCTATAAAAGTGTCGGGGAAGAAAGAGGGAGGTAATAAGAGAATGCTGACCAATCCATGCTTCATGCACCGCCAGTTATTGCATGAATGCGAGTCTACGAAACCAAAAAATTTTCCCTAATCCAAAGAAAAAGCTCCACTGCAATACCTGCATAATTCAAAATCAAACAGATGATTATGATTTCTGTTGATTTAAGTCACCTGGATTGATGAATACCAACAAGCATATTTTGATAATCAAGATCAAGTGTTATTACAGTTGATAAGGAATTTAGCAAACAGTCCCAAATTAAAATAATGGTACGCGTACACCCATTTCCCCACACCAATCCAAAGGTGGTTTTAAAAGCCACTTATGAGTGTGGGTAAATGGGTGTAGAGAAAGGAGAATATGTGTAGCATTACTTCCTAAATAAATTAGTTAGCGACAAAATGAGAGAGGACTTATGAACTCAACAAATGTCTCAACCCACAAATACTCATAACAATTTTAGAAAATATCACTCAGGAATTTCTGCAAAGAAAAGACCGTTCTCCTTTGGCAGCACACCAAAAAAAATAAAAATAAAATAAAAACTATGCAACCTAAGAATTTGATTTTCATGATATAATTTAGGTTATCAAAACAGATCGAATGATTTCTTAAATTTTGTTAAAGTATTGATTAAATAATTAAATTTACCTTTTCCTATTTAGCTTAAACTTTTAAGATAAGTAATGATTTAATATGGTATTAGAGTCAAAGGTCTTAATTCAAACCTTAATTCTATCATTTACCTCTCACTCCAATTAAATATTTCACGTGTTGCACTTTAACTATTAAAAAGAAAATGTATCCACAGAAAATAGTTTTCCCTTTCCCCTTCTACTCCCCGCTCCTACCCTCCCCCTCCCATTCTTGTAGGTGTTCTCCATTAGCAACTTCGGCCTCTCCGCTATGCGTCTGTCCACCTTCTACCGTGTTGTGCCATTCATCTCCTCCCCAGCCGCTACTGCTACTTGCTTTTGTTTGTTTGTGTTTTTTGTTTTGAATAAGAGGTTTCTTCTCTCTAGATCTGCCCTCATGAGTGAGAAGGAATAATTATGTGTGAGGTTATTTCTCACAGCCTGAATAATTAGGTGTGAGGTTATTTCTCACAGCCTAGATAATTAGGTGTGAGAGGTTATCTCTCATGGCCGGTTTAAATAAATTTTGTTAGGAAATTTGGCTATCCATGTCTTAAATCTAATCTGCTCGGACCAGATCTGCTCTTTAACTGTATTTGTACATGGGTTAGCGGAAGATTGAAATTATAGAAAGCACCTGATTGTAAGAATTTTTGTTTGTATCTATGACTTTGTATGTGACTATGATTTTTGCGGATCTTTATGCTTTGTGCTGTAAAAGCTTTTTACTGTAAAAGCTTTTTACTCTACTCTGTAAGAGCTTTATGCTCGTGATCTTTAATCAATGAAATCATCAGATTTCCGTTCAAAACAAAAAAAAAAATGTAAACTCACATGTGAAGGAGAGTGTTTAAATATTCATTAAATGGTTAAATTTACCTATTCCTTTTATCTTAACCCTTTAGGACAAGTGGTAATTTAACATATTTAAACCGGGGCTTCATGTTCTTGCTTTTTTTATTTTTGTTACTAGTTACCTTCAAAATAATTGACACGAAGGGAAGCATATAATAAAAATGGACTACCTGTTACTGAACTTCTCAACAGCATCTGATGCATAAAGAAGTGTTTCGTCGGCTTTCTCTAGAACCATATAAAGCTCCTTCCCTTTTGTAATCCGAGCAATAACCCAAGCATTGTTTTTTGCTCTAATGCTTACTTCCATATCTTTCTCAAAATGTGCATTATCTGATTCCATTTGATGTTTTTCCAAATCAACCTCTTCTCTAACCTTATTCAAGGCAAGCAAAGATTCCTGCAACAATACAACACTTGAACTGAAGTGCTTGATGAAGGTTTAAAATCATATCACAATAAATAAGATGACCAGCAACAGGACTTTTAAATAGACAAGTCAGCATCCGAAATTAGGTCATCAATTTCCAGGATCCAGCACTAACATTGGATCACACATGCAGAGCTAAATGTTTGACTAATAGGCAAGACCTAGAGTTTGACCAAGAAAAAATTGTCGATGAACAAAGTCTATTCTGGTCAACAAGCACCCCGTTTCAGATCAGTGACCACAAGTTTTAGGCCCCAGGCAGTAGCTACAAGCCCCACCCCATCAGTAAGGCAGTGGAGGCCTCAATTCAGAGCCTATTTTCTTGCTAGTCACTAACAATTGGCAAAAACCTAGTATCGCTTTTTTTATTTGATTTGGCACCGGGTATCCGGAGCTTCGCTCCAACTAATCTCGGGGGTGCACAGGCCCTTGACAAGGAGTTTCCCGCAAGTGCACCTCGGTTAATTCAAGGGACAAACCCCCAGTCCGATGGCCCCAAGAAATAGTTTTCACCAACATCTTGCAATCACATACCATCAGAACAATAACAACAACAATAATAATTAGGCCCACCAGTTGCATCAGTCCTTGACAGCAGTGATAAGGCCCTTCAGCATGACATTGAAGGCCTGAATATAAAAACAACACCAGTCTTCATGCTAACTCACATATATCTAGCATTTACACATCATCATTACTGTCATTAATATCACCACCACCATCTTATTATACTTTGCTGACAATGTCTATGAAAATGATGACAATAACAAAGAAAAAAAAAAGAAAAAAAATCAAAGCTCCAAAGCAAATAAGAGTGTCTCTGCTGGGTTCAAATCTGTAACCAAGTAAAAGATCATGAACATCCTTACGAGACACCCAAAGCATACCAAAGAGAGGAAAAAATCTCACAAAGATTTCTGTATGCTGCCATCACCTTTTGATCCAAAAAGACATAATAAGATGAAAACCAGCCATTGTTATTTTATATATAAAGATCAATGATTCATGTGGAAGAAAAGTTTGAAAAGGCAAATTTTTAGCCCGGGAAACATCTTTACCCTGAAACCCCATCAATTGTGTATTCACCAAATTCCTTGACCATAACTAGAAAGGAAGACAACAAAGCAGCAGCTACTCACGTTAGTGTTGTAAATGATACGGTATTATGATGAGGAGTCTGGCAAAAGCATGTTGAACCAAAAACAAGATAGCGAAAAGGACACCACTCTCAACTCTTCAGAAAGTTTATTTGGGTGGGCATAACTCAGCTCAACATCCTCATAACTAACCATTTACAACGTGTTCATAATTAACCATTTAGTTTTTTTTTAAATTAACCATTTAGTAATGATGTTGTTCTTCAAAAATCTTCATTAACGAAATTCAATTTATAGGCTTCCTCACGGGAAGAATAGGACACATTAGAACAATTTCATCTCAACTTAAAACTGGGTGAGACTAATCCTAATCAGATAAGGATAAAAGGGAAAAATATCAGGTAAATTTGTTGCACTTCCCACCCTAAAAGAATAAGAAATGAAAAATAAAATATTACTATGAAAAGGAAAACACACACACCCCAACTCACACCCAAAACAAATAATCATCAATGTAAGTTTTATGCCAAGGAAAAGGACCAAGCATGCTTGCTCTCACCATGCTAAACTATGCTGGAATGCTTTACCTTTGTTAGGGTTGTAACCTTTCCTGGTGGAGAAGCTCTGGATACATTTCTGTCACCATCTACTAGTAAATATCGATACCCACTCACATGATAAGCATTCTCACCACCCCACCCTTTTGAAAGTTTCTCTTCAACTTTCAACATCTTAGGTGATGCCTGACAGATTCAGTAAGAATGAACATAAGATTCAACCAATAGATAGACATGCTTATAGTCTCTGGGTGCAATATATTGGTTAACTGATTTTCTTAAAATCTTAGAGCTTATAGGAAACAGGGCCAACAGTGTAAAGCCAGAAAGCTGCAAATATATGAGCATAAAGCAGGAAATTATCAATATCTTTTAATCTACGATCAACATCCAGCAGAAGCTATGGAAATTAACATCTAATAATGGACTGAAATGAAAGGTCACTTAATCCGGATGAAGAATTAGCATGAGAAACATCCTTTTCTTTTATACTCACTGCATGTAATGACCTCGTTATTACTTGTCACTCCTTGGGAAGGGCACAAATCAGAATAGAAAAAAAAAGTACCATATGCAATGCAACCTTATACTTTAGTCTTGTCTTTCCATGATTGGCCTTCTACTATGATGTTCTAAGAGAGAAGTATTATTTGGAGGCAAGGAGCAATTTTTTTTTAACAAGAAATGCATTTCATTAAAAGCACGGAGAGCACAAACCTAATATACATGAAGTATACAAGATAAACCCTTTTAATGAGAAAGAGAAGAACAGAAAACTACAAAATCAGAAAATTGTGAGATATTATACGCTCTTATCCATGTATGGTATGAAGCGAGTTGACCAAGTTATTCTTTTGCTCTACCACCAAAATCTCGCAATCGTCAAAACATGCTTTCCGCTCTCTCCATATACACCACATTAAGCATAAAGGAAACATCCTCCAAACGTCTAAAAAGGAGCAATTCTATTGCCACTTCTAGGCATAATTCGTTCTACTCCGAAATAGCTAAAAATCAAAGTCTACAATTCTCTTGCCACTTTACAATGGAGAAGAAGATGATCTATGGATTCCCCACTCCTTTTACACATGCTACACCAATTCACCACTATGACTCTTTTATCTCTAAGATTATCCAAAGTTAAAATCTTCCTAAGAGTCATTGTCCATACAAAGAAACTCTCCATGGAACATTGACTCTCCAAATAGTCTTCCACGAAAATGATGAACTAGTCGGAGTGGATAACCTAAGATAAAACGATCGTACTTCGAACTTCCATCTCTGGGATGGTATCCACCAAATACTATCTGTCCCACCTTGTCTCATTCTGAGAGAATACAACACAAAAAAAAAAAAAAAAACTCAATCACCAATCCTACTTTCCAATCCTGCACAGGTATGATAAAAGATAAATTCCATTAACAATTGCCATTAGAAAACTACAATTGATCTACCACCCATGCCTCTTTACATCAAGCAATACTAAACAACTCTGCAAAAAATTCATTCAATGGCTGCCCCCCACACCATAAATCATGGCAAAACCTTATCTTAGTACCATCTTCCACCTCATATCTAACAAAACTCGAAAAAAAACTCCCCACCCCCTCCTAATATGTTTCCATACTCCAACTAAGGTCCCACTACCCCCTTAGGACCCAAACCTCCACTCATAGTACCCATATTTTGCTTCCACCAGCAATCTCCACAAAGCCTCCCTCTTCGTAGCGAGACGCCATAATTATTTATCCAAGAGAGCTTGGTTAAACTAAATCAAATTTCTTACCCCCAAACCACCCATTTGCTTTGGAGAACAAACCTTCGACCAATTTACTAAGTGAAACTTAACCTCATCATTTATACCTCCCCATAAAAAATCTCGCTGAAGGTTTCTAGCTTTTTAGCCACAACAATCAAAATGGGGAATAGAGACAAATAGAATGTCAGCAAATTGGACAATGCACTTTTAATCAAAGTCAACCTACCTCCCTTCAACAAATATAACCTCTTCCAGCCAAACACCTTTCCATCTTTTCTACAACGCCGCTCCATATACAAGTAGATTTATAAGATGCTCTTAACGGAAGACCCAAATACTTCATCGGTAGCCAAGCCACCCTACACCCAAATATATTATCCAAACTATCTGCATCAACCACTTCACCAACCAGAATAATCTTTTGATTTAGATAGATTAATCTTCAACCCCAAAACCATTTCAAAACAACTTGGTCGATTAAAAACATGATACTTTGACTTTTGAAATGGATGCTCATTTTGGGACAGGCCAAAAGAAAGGAAGGAAAAAAACAATTATTAGGACAACTTGCTTTGTTAATGCTAAACAACATTTTCCTTTGCGTATTCAAGATGTTAAATAAGCAGGCAAAATTGACGAGATGATTGGATTTATAATGTTGGGTGTTGTTTTTAAGTTCTTTACGTCTTTGACAAGTAATAAGAAATTTATTAAGAACTGGATGCTTTTCTGTTGCTTATACTTCCAACCGTTGCTTATTTCTACTAGGAGTCTTTAAAACTTAACAGGATTATATTCAATCAACCTAGAATAGAACTAATAGGTCGGGAAAAAGGGTGGATGTAATTGTTTGTCCCAGCTGGCCCCTTCCCATGTAAACAAATAAATACCTAGTGAAACAAAGTGCTAATGAAGAGATTGAAAGCCCTAAAGACGCAAAATTCCAACTAAACAAATAAAAAACATTTTAACAACAATGTAGCATGCTTAAGAAAAGTATCAGTATATCAGTCAGAGGATAATGACCCCTAAAAGTTAGGGTCATAATTAAATCATGAGACTGTTTAAAACAAGAATAAACAGAGAAAGGAACTCAGCAGAGACAAAATTATATTTTATAAAAACGGGTAGGGGACTAACATTTTCAAGAACATGCTGCTTCAACAATGAAACACCTTGCTCCCCATTAAAAATGGAGACAACAGGAACAAGAAGGATTAAGGTAAGACTCCTATACTGATAGGCACAGAGATACATTCTCTCCTCTGTCTGCTGGAGCCAAACGGTTGGGGTGACAGAAGTTGAACTACCAGCCTCTGCACCCCATATGTCAGTGACAAGAAAACCGTCTTTGCCTTTGGACCACCTGTCTTGCTGTAAGGGTCTTGCAACATAATAGCTGTTATCTCCACGAGGGGAGGTATCTTGTAAACCATAAACTTGTTCTGAAACAGAAGCTGAGTGGGTCAACATAGAGCCAGTGGTAACATGAGATGCTGTACTTCCTTTGCGCAAATAGGACCAGGAACCTACTCCAGAGGATAGAGCACGTGGTGTCAACCTTAGAACAGCATATGTAAATAAGTTTATGGTGTCAACCTGAAAAAATATTTAATACTGAAGGTTAGAGCAGGAAACCAAATTCTTTCACCAATGATCCCTATAAGAATCCTCTTAACTGGAATATTGTTCAGTTATTGAGCATCTTGTCAGCTCTATCGATTGGCCCCAATAGTATTATATAACATAAATATAAAAGGCATCAACATCAAATGGGACTTGAATATCCATACAGGAGAAAGTGTAGTGGACACTAGCAGGTCCTGAAATAAAATCAGCGAGTAGCATGGTGTGTTCCCAGCACAAGATTCTAGCACCTTGACAAGTGACTGCAAAACATGATGTAATCATTAGAAATAGGTCAATATAATATTTGCATGAAAAATCAATTAATAAGCAAAATTTGCCATTTCGCCATCATCTTTTGTATCAATCTCAATGAAGTTCATAAAAAATGAAAAATAGTAAGTGATTTTAAGAGCCTCCTTTCAGAAGATTTTGGTTGGTAGTTTATACCCAGATTAATCTAAAATCAGTAAAGCTGGATAAAGACAAACAACATGAAAATAGTTTGACTATTTGGTATAATGGCCCTAAAATTTAAACAAATCTTTTTTTGATAAGGAAGTTTAAACAAATCTTCAATTGATATCTAAAAACAATTGAACAATTATACACGAGATCAGCCACAAAAAATTCTCATTTCCCCTTAATCGAAAGATGCTAACTTTACTTTATTTTTCCAGATGAATGAAAGCTCAATCTCCGAAATATAAGGTACTCCAGTGCACTTCTATACCTTTTTTAAAGAAAATCCTAGTCTTCATAGATACAAATATATATATTTAAGCAAGAGAATGAGGTTTAAACATTAAGTAGCACCACGACTCTTGAAAGCGATTTTGATTCAATGATTCATTACTTCAAATCTCAATAGATAATTTCAATAATAACCAACCATATTAGTTATGACTTGAGCAAGGTAGAAACAGAGAATCTGACGTCACTTAACTTGAACAGTTAGCATATGGTAAATGAGATACAATGGGAAAAGATTTGAGCATAAACACTTAAATAATACAGATCATCAAAGGTAGCATAAATTGGAAACTACGAGTTTTGATGGGGTGCTGGAATAATGATGATGATTACAATAATGAAAACCAACTTCAATGCTTCTCACTATTCACAAGGAAAAATTGATGCCACGCCAGTATTTTTCAGTTAATATATAGAACAGATCATAAAACCCATGACTACAAATTGGATGACCCACGATCCAAAAGGGCTCTCATTTGCAAACAGATATAAATCATTCAACCACATGCATAAAAATATCACTTAAAAAGATTTTTTTTTTTTAAAAAAAAAAAGAATATTAGTCTAGAAAAAGTAATACTCTTGAAGCTTTAAGCACAAAAACTCTAGGCAAATAATGAAGAAGCATAGGAATTTCACTTGCATGTCTCTAATGAACATAGCTTTTAAACACAAACCTGAACTTCAATTGCAGCCTCCCGACTTACAGTCAGCATCTGCACAGTTCCACGCTCCTTTAAACAGTCGCGGAATGACGGTAACAGGAGTTTCTTGCCAAAAAGAAAATCTGCCCCAAAGAGAAAAGTTACAAGTTATGAGATATGGCAACTTCAGCATTACGTGTGTAGCAGAAATCCAATGGAGAGCATTTGATACAGCAACTTCAGCATTACCCCAGCAGCAATTATCCAACCGGGACCGCTTTTGACATGCTGACAATTAGTGACTTACAATGAAATATTTTGCACCATAGACAAAAGAAATTTAGATTTAGGGTAATTTAGTAGGCGTATGATTGCATGATGATTACCTCTTAGATAATCCATGATGAAAGGGTACAAATGAGATCGAATTAATCCTCCAGCAGGTTCTTTCTCAAGCAATGCTCTTATGGATCCATGAAACATTAAAAAAAGAGAGTGCACTTCTTTAAGAACCTTTTGCAATGCGTCAATCCGCCATATAGCTTCTGTCTCATTTTTCTCCACTACCTTCAGTAAAACAGAGCATAAATTAGAAGTACATTCTAGAAAATAGACTAAACTTGTAAGCAGTAATATTCAAACATCCAAAGAACAATATGTTGACCAAAATGTATATTTCTCATTGTTAGAACATTTCTGATTAAGGAAATTTCAGAAAAGGATAACAGAACATGATATACATGTATAAACAAGAGAGACAGAGGGATAAGAGTCTGAGAGAGAGAGACAAAGACAGAGGTCATTCTTCCACTGAATGTGAATCGTTTCCTCAGAGGCACAAGGATAAAAGGCAAACCTTTCATGTATGTTATGGAGGAAAGAAGCCACATACATACCAACAATGGAACATTCCTAGGGAGAAATAACGTATAAGCCCCTTAAGGTAACTCAAGCTCTATTTGCATAAATATCCAACGATTTATACTATGCCCTACGACAACATATTATACTAGACATATGATTCAAACCCTTAGATTTGGGTGCAAAATAATAAGCAACTAAAAGGGAATTAAATGGATGTGATTTTAAATCGATTCCCTAATAGAAGGACAAGCCTACAATTTTCGATGCAGAAAATTTAAATACAAGGAGGCAGGGAAACACCATAACAGACCTGCAATTGAACATATAACATTATCACCATCTATACTTTTTATTTATTGGTAAATTAAGATGCACATTGCCCATCAATATATGATAATAATAACTAATTTATCAAGCCATAAAAAAGAACAAAAGCAGAAGACAAAAGAGGTAGCTTACCATAACCATCCAGATATCGGGTTCTGCCTCATAAAAAACATGAGAGTGCCTCTCTGCTTCTATTACCTCACAAGCAGCCTCAGGAGAGAAAATTCTGTGTAAAAAGAAATGTTGTGACTTTAAATTACCAGCAAGAATAGAAAATTCTAGCAATTGAAGGAGTCCATTTGGTTGAGCTTTGTGAAACAAAGGGAGTACTAATTCCAACCTTGTAAACGTTATAAGTCCTTCACTCAGCCCTATGACCGAAAGCTGTGTTGAAAAGGGCAAATGAGCAGGAAAGAAGAACAAAATCTTGTCCAGCTCCTGCCCTTCTTGTTGTCCCCTTCTCAAATCAAATATGCACAATTTGATGGCTTCAGTGGCAGTAGTAGCAGATGACAGTCCCATTGTTTCTTACACAATTCATAAACCTTGACAGGAACACAAAAAGGAAGTAAAAAGATTGAGATAATGCACAAACAATTTCCTACATTTGTTTAAAAAAAAAAAAATCAATTCCTTCCAGAAAACACTGCATCTCATCCTAGAAAATTCAAATCACGGATGCAAAAGTTGAGTGGGATTACGAATATTTACCGGTATTCTGAGTGCTAACTGTTAGGGCTCTTTGGAAGAGAAGGCCCGGATTCCAATTCCAAAGCTTCTTCTTGTGCAAATAAGACGCGAATAAATTTATGCGACTTGGCAGGAACAAGCCCTATTCTTCTTCTCTGCTGTTACGTTGCCATTGGAGGGGAATTTGATGCGAGTGAGGAATTCTCCGAAACTTTGAATAGTAGGTGGGAAGCTCAGATGCGGGATCCACTGTTGGACCGTAGATGTTGGGCTTCTATTGAATCGACGGTGATTAAGGGAGCTGTGAAGGACAAAAGGTCACGGCCAGTTCCGACGCAAGTAATTTCCCCAACTCTTTTCTATTTTTTAGTGTTAACTTTCAAGTACAGCATTTCTGTGAGCCAACTTTCTAGTGCAGACTCATTTATCCAGGAACTCCTACGGTAAAAAACAAAATTAATTATATCAAAATATTATATAATTATCATACGCTAATTTACAATTATTTACTGAAATTAATTTTAATTAATAGTAATTTGTAGCAAATAAGGAGATGACAAATGTCACAAGTATATTAGAGCTATTTATATTATTTTTTTCCTTTGGATTTCTCTTTAAGCTTAAGTAATTTGACTATGGTGACATGCTTTTATTTATCTATTTGGGCCATATTTCATTTTAAAATGTTGACCTCAATGAGATTGTGAATGAGGCGTTTGAATAAGAGACTGGACTTAGGATAAAACTCAAGCCCAACTAAAATGCAATAGGTGCATGGGCTAAGGATAAAACCTTAGCCCAGCCCGTCCATCATAATAGAGGTAAGGAGCTAAGGTTTCATCCAATCATCCCTAAACCCTAGCCATTGCTGCCCATGTCTTTCCTAATGGTCACCTCTCCAAGTAATCTGATGCCTATAAATAAGAAGCTATTAAGAGGCATAACTTGCACTGTGAGTTAATACGACACTCACACTCACACTCACACTCACAATTGAGAATTGATTTATCATTCTCTTAAAAGCCCACTTTCTTTGGTTATATTTGGCCATTTGAAGATAAGTCTCAATAATCCCAAGGGACAACCGTGATTCTAGAGGAGAGAACAATTTAATTTTGCTCAACCACAAGCAAGAGGCCAACTCTACAAGTAAATGTCTCCTTTTAATGGCTTCTTAATATATATATATATATATATATAGAGAGAGAGAGAGAGAGAGAGAGTTTCATGTAATGCTCCGTGAAAATCAATTAACTGGTAATTAATTCGATGATTTACTTTCCAGCCTTATCTCTCTCGAAACAAGACTCAGGGATATTATTTTCTCCGAAGAGAGACTACAACAGAATACTTTTAACTAAGAAACAGATATAACAATACGTTTAAATCATGATAACAATAAATAGAGTAAACATAAAACATCATAATATAACTGGATTTCCAAATGTATCAGTCAAAGACCGGTCACCAAAATAAGTATACATGCCAAGATAATTGTTATGAAATACTAAGCCCTACATTTAACTAAGTAAAGCATGAAAACGATCTCCAACTACTCCCCACGAACCGAACCATATGCATCCCACATTGACTTGAGCCAAACATGGTCCATGTCTTCAAAAATTATTTACAATAAGTCCTTCATAACCACTAAATGCTTTCATGGATCCATCTTCGGCTAGGCTAGCTAAACCGCATAATTATACATAATGAAGGGAAAATAATACAAAGGTAAGTCTAAAGACTCAGTGAGTAAAAATGCACATGAGGCTTATGTCATTTAAGTGATGAACTCAGTTGTTGATAAATCTATGCAGCATTGTGACATGACAGTTATTCATAGATGTAATATAGATATAATATATGCTCTAATTATGAGAATCAAATGATAGTTTAAACTGTACGGCTTACCTGAGATATTACATCTTCTCAGAAGGGTTGGTGCTATGCCGAGGGACCTGTAATGCAATATGAGTGCCTCGTATATTGTACACTACCGTTCATAACACTAGAAGCCCGATCGAGTTCGACCTCATGTGGCCCATGCCACTAATGATGTACGTCCTGTAGTAACCCACCAATCAAACATGGCTACGCCGGCGATGAAACAACCATTGGATTCAATGGCCATATAACACACCCACATTTTTTACCATAGAGTTAACATTTATAGTAAGTCCATGGTCGTTATCCTACACATATCAGTATACCATGTCATACGATGCAATTAATCTTATTCGCCGTTTACATGTATGCTCTTACAGATCTCATCATGTTCATTATCTTGTTTAAGCAACATATTTTTACAAAAGCAGAGTTCATAGTATATCAAAATGTGTTAAATGAAAGTTGTAAAAATACATGTTTGGTATACAAAATAATCGTGCAATGCGGGAAAAATAACAGCAAGTGTCCATGTGAGTTTGTACTTACCCGGGTTGTATTCTCCTTCCAAAAATTCCTCCAATGGGTTCACACTCCTCAAATATGTGAAAAGGCCTATTATCAGTTATACGTTTGAGCTAAAACAAATAATAGCCCTAAAGCTTTAAAAATAGAGGTTCTGTCTGGCTAGCGAACGTTTGGTCAAATTGGGTGAACATTCGGGGCCTAAGGCCGAACGTTCTCTTGCCGGGCAAAAATTTCATCTTAACCAAATGAGCTTCTAATCAGTTCTAAAGAGGGTCTAAGGCTACAAGAAGGATTTCTAACATAATCTAGCTCAAAATAATATCACCATGCAAAACAAAACACGCTAATCTATAACATAATGCTAAATAATGCTAAAATTGAGATTAAATCCTAAAATGACAACGTAACCTCAAAAGCTCCAACCAAGCCATAGAATAAAGTCTAAACAAAGTAAAAACTAAGTAAAACACGAGTTAGAACAAGAAGGTGACCTCTCTTGTGCAAGACCTCCAACAAAGCTCTCCTATTTCTCTCAAAATTCACCAACCACTCAAGCAGAGTTTTTTTAGGGCTCAGAAGGCAGAATGAGATTTAGAAGGTCGTGAGAGTGGGTATTTATAGGTTTAGAAAAGCTGAGAGTGCTGTTGTGACAGTCTGCGGTGCCATGAACATTCGGTGGTCCATGGCCGAATGTTCGGTGTACTGTGTGTACACTATTTCAGGGTTGCAAGTATACATTTGGTCATTACCCGTTGGATCAATGAACGTTTGGTGTGGTCTCCTAGCAAACGTTCGGTGTACTGTTTACCCAGCGGTTTTTTGGTTTAGGCCCAAACGTTCGGTGGTTCTTTTTGGCGAATGTTCAATTAGTGCTGAAAAATCCCCCAAAACTTCTCCAAATGGCTCCTGTTAAAACAGTTTCCAGTTTGGTGAATTCAAGGGGAAGAAGTTTGTTTCTCCAATGCAAGATTGTCTCACCGTTGTTGCTCCTTCTTGATCTGCAAGATAAAAGGTGGTTAAGAAAGCTCGCCGGGGTGTTTCCGGCGAATCCTCCTTCGATGACTAACTCAATGATCTTTTCGATAGAATGATAGTGTATTCAAGGATGAATTTTGCGTGTACCTTTCTCTGTTGGACCCTTTCCTTATTTATGGTATAGCTAGTAAAGAGAGAATGATTACTTGGTGGAGGATCCGGGATTGAGTGTAACCGCTGGTGAATGAATGATAATTGGGCGGAGGATCCGGGATTGAATGGAACTGTTGGTGAATGAATGATAACCGTTTAAAGAGTTAAGGATGCTTGGGTGTAACTGATGGAGAATTGATGAGTTCCATACGTAACCGTCGGAGAACTTAATGACGAGATCTTCCATTTGTAGTAGCCGAGTATAACGCTCAAATGTCTCTACCTCCACATAATGTCTGTTAACGCTCATTAATTTGTAACCAACGATTCGCCTTTATAGACATTGAATAGCTTTGCTCTAATCGTATATGGAATCCCGAATATAGCCTTCGCAAGGATAATATAGAGATGTGGAGCTATTCTTGGTCATATGAATAATTGATCCTTTGGGCCGACATTGAATAGGTAAAGGCCCCAGACCCATTCTAACATCTGTTGATGGTCCGAGCCCATGGGCTTTAGTCATATAAATATGTATAATAGTTACCCCCCGAATTCCTTATTGAGAGGAGTCAAAAGAATGGAATTCCTGATTTTGGTTCTTTTAAAGGAAAATATATCCACGTGATCTTGGCTCGGTTCGTTGATTATCTCTGATTCAACAATTGTCCATCCATGATATCCAGTGGTTCGGACCAATCTTTAATATTTAGAGATTTTGTCCGTTATACATAAATGGGCTTCTTCTCTTTCCACGTGTCACCTTCTACGCGATCTTTGCTCGGGCGTACGAGTTTATGGACAGGTGTCAAATATCGGGTGGTTGTCCCTGTTGTGTCTTTTGAGGTATCCTCCGTAGGTCATTTCAGTTTTGACAAGGCGGCGGTTTTATCATTCCATGTCTTTAATGCTCCTTCGCTTCAACCGAGGCTTTCTCTTTATAAGGGATCTTCGTCTTCCTCCTTCTTTCCATTGATTTTCTCGCATTTTCCCCCTTACAGACTCCCAAAATTTCATTGTTTTTTCTTCTAGCACACATGTCTTCTTCCAAACAATCGCATCCCCTTGACAAGGAGCATTATGCCGGCTACTCTCTTGAAGTTCCGTTAGTTCGTTGAAGTGGCGGTTCCTTTTCAAGGGGTAGTCCTTCTACGGAGGCATTGCCTTCAATAACTAGGGCGTCTTTATGCTTGGATTTCCCTCGTCAACAGGGGTCGTGTTTCATGCCGGCCGACAAAAAGGTGCTCCGGCATAATTATGAGATTCCTTCTTCTATACAGCTTCACTTTTCCGATAATTCTATGGGAATGGTGGATGGTCCTAGGGACTTGTTCGTTTACAAGCGTATGTTCCGAGCTGGGATTCGCTTGCCTTTTTCCCTATTATTAGGGAATTGCTATCTTACATGGGAGTTGCTCCAGGGCAATTGATGTCCAATGGGTGGCGATATTTTCTGGCTACCTTCTTGTTGTGGCCCACTGTTTTTCCAAGGAAGATGATGTCGATTCCGGAATTTTTCAACATATATGGTCCCCACTTTTATCTTAATATCGAGACAGTGACGTTCATGGTTTGTGGGAAGAACTAATTGATTGAACTTGGTTCTACTTATTCAAACAACAAACATTGGTTGGAGCAATTTTTCTATATCTTTGGCGAGTGGGAGGCATCTCCCTCTGAAGCTCTGCCGCTAGAGCACACCATTCCTCGTAATTGGGGTGATCCTCGGGTGACTTGTGAGTGCTTTCCATTCCTTTTCCTCTTCTTTAGACTTGATTCTCTTTTGTATGTCTTTTAAAAGAAAATTTTTCTTTTAGATGCGGAAGAGTATCCTAAAGCTAAACTCGGATTCATAGCGTTGAGTTGATCATATTCTTGCTTTTTCTTTGTTTCTCGAGAATGAGGCTCAGATGACTTTTGCTGCTATTGTTACCGACTCCGCTATTCGTGAACACTTGAGATATAAGATTCCGGCAAGGTTTTCGTGGATCGTCAGGGAAAGCCAAAGAAACCAGTTCTGCCATCTGATAAGGTGGCTCAAAAATCCCCTAATCAGGCTCAGGGCAAGAAAACCCAAGCACATAAAGTCTGCATCCAAACAGATAAGCTGTCGTCAAGGCTTCTACTTGAAAGGCTCCCGCATCCTAATCTTCGACACACTGAAGCTCGGGATGATGCTTCATTTGCTTCTACTGCCGAGACCAACCTCCTGGCTTTGAAAGGAAAAGCGGGTAAGGGTAAGGCTGTAGCAAATGAGCCTTTGAAGAAAGCACGGGTGGAGAGATCCCATCAACTCTTGAGCTTGGAAAAGTCTACTAGTATTTGCTTTGCTCCTGCTACTTTTGGGGAACCTCATTCTCTCGTTATTTCGCCCCAACCTCCTTATAATGAGAGTGCTACTCCTTTGGAAATCACCCCTGCGCATATGTCCAAGGGTAGTCGATGCAATAGACTCTGACTCTCCGGCAACTCAGGAAGAAGTCCCTGCTGCTGGTGTGCCCGACACTTCTATTCTGGAGTCGAACTCTCCACCTTCTCTTACCGAGCCCGAGAACCAAGCCCCCGTGTATAAAGGACAACCGATTAGAACTCATTCTGGGAGAAGGTCGCCTTTGATTAAATCTTTTGCGAAGGGTTTGAAGGGGAATCCCTTAACTGCTATCACAAAACTAATGCCCAAAGACTATACTCAAGGGGTGGGGGGGAGACTTACTCCAGAGATGTTCGTGGACAAGTTAATTCATCATCATTTTTCGGTAAGCTCTATGACTCCTCTTTTCTAGAGAAAACTGTTTCTTTTTTCTTGTTTTTGACGCCGGATAACCTTGTTTGCAGTCCTTGGTTGTTATCACCGGTTGGTTCGTAGGAGAATGCCTCCGAGGTTGTTGAGCTCCGAGACTTGGTTCGGAAATTGTCCAACTGCTAGGACGCTTCAAGTTCTCAAAGGGCTGAGCAATTGGAGACTTCTGGTTCTGAAATGGTGAGTCTTCAATTTGCAGTAGCTGCAAAAGATCGGGAACTTTTGGAGATAAAGCAGAAGAATACTGATTTGGAAGCTGTTGTTGCTCAGTTGGAAGATCTTCTGAAAGTTAGTTATCAGAAGAATGTAGAACTAGTGAACCAAGTTAAGGAGGTGGGTGCTGCTACCCAGCGCGCCATTCAAGAACATTCTTCAACTTTGAAGGAGCTTCATGAGGTTCGAACTTCAGCAGAGTCTTATCGTAAGCTCTCCGAGACTCTTGAGACCTAGGCATCTCAACTTAAGGAAGATCGCCGAAAGGTGGAATAGTCCTTGGAAAAGTCCCGGGAAAAGTGTGGCTGGTTTTGTGAAGGATATCGCTTCTGGAGAGCCAAGGCTGCACAATATTTTGCAGAATTGTCATTTGTTCTGTGGCTTCGAGATTTAGTGTGGGCTTGAGGTTTCCATTGGGGGTTTAAAAATTTTCGGTATTTAACAATTCATAGGAGTCAGTATAACATTGACCCGGCTATAACATTTAATAATTATTGATTGTACCCCCCATGACCGAGGCTAAAATTATTTTTAGGCTAGGTCATAATAACTTGACATGAGTCCTTTAAGATTCCCGTTGGGCTGCAATTTGACAGTTGAATTTGTGAGGGTCATTATTATTCCTTGTAGGTTTGATGGTTGAAGGGCATGCGTACCACGTTTAGTTAGGTGTTCCAGGCGGATGTTGATTCATTCTCCGAGATTTGCCTGCGCATGTCTTCTTACTTACCAGGGATGACCTTCCGTCTTTTGAGAATGGATGCTATAAATACTTCCTGTTTATTCTTTATTCATATACGATTTTGTTGTCTTCTCTTCAATTATGTCTTCTTTATACTCTGATTTCCAGAGATTTCATTATGTCTGCTTCTTCTTCTTCTGGTAGTTTAGCTAATACTGAATCATCAGTGGCTTCCACAGTGTACCCAACAGAGACGTCGTCAGCTTGGCCTCGAGTGGGTCAGTTGCGTCCTCTAGGGTCGCGAGTTTTAGAAGTGGAAACGGCGGGCCTTAGGTATGTCTTGGAGACCTGTGAAGTGTTTGGAAGAGCGATCCAACCACATCATTGAGTTGGTAGCCAAGTTGGAGGTGAAGGAGCATCAATTGGTGCTGTAGAAGCACTAGTTGGATGAGTTGGAGGCACAACTTGTTAGAGCTCGGGAGGCTAAAAGGAAGCATGCAAGTGCTTACTATTCCATGACTCGCTTTTTCTTGAAGGAAGAGGAAATATGTAGGAGGCTTCGAAGAAAGTATCGGTTGTGGAAAGCCAAAGCGCTGGAGAGGCACAGAGATCATCAAGGGTGAAATCGTTGATTCATTCATCGAGATTTCCTATGTTTTTTTGTCAGCTTCATGCAGCCATTTTCCGGAGGCGCAATCGTTGAGTACCAGATCACGTCTGGATACATCTTTTGCAATAACTATAAATGTCGCCTTTTTTTTTTTTTGGAATTTTGTAACTGTCCTGAATTTGCAATGGAATGCAGTTGTTTTTTGATTTTTTGGAATCTATATGGTTTTGAGACTTCCTCTGGTTCCATTGGATGTAGTATGTTGAGGCGTTGCTTATAAACCGGGGGTGATGTCCGACTCCCTTTTTTTGATAATGTTGAATTTTGAGTTTGTGAACCGAGGACTACTTTGAATCCTTTTTGGTTGCTTTGAATCCTAGTTGAACGACCAAGGATAGTTTTCATCATGTCTAGTTGTTTCGAATCCTATTTTGGCAACCGAGGATAATATTAATCCTTTTCAGGTTATTTTGAATCCGGAATGCCATTTAGGGGTGGAGTTTCTGTGACAATCCTAAGTCCCTTTAGGGTATTTTTAGTTGGCTCATAGATTTTTAAAAAGGGGTTGGCTTAAGTTAACAATGAGAATGGACGAATTAATAATAACAACAACAACAACAACAACAATAATAATAATAATAATAATAATAATAATAATAATAATAATAAGTAAATAAAATAAAAGAGTAAAATATAAATAATAGTAATAATAATAATAAAAGAATAAATCATTTCTTTTTTAAAAAAACATAAGCGCCGCCTACCAAAGAAGAACTCTAACCTCCTTAAACTCTTCTTTTTCTCCACTTGCCAAGCCTATTTAACCGAATAAGAAAAACTATTGCCGCACACAGAAAACAAAATTTCTGCCTCTCCACCTTATCTCCTCACGTCGCTCTCCTTGCACTACATTCATTCAATTCTCAGTGTGCGCCAGGTATGGTTTCTTTTACCTCACAAGTGGGTCAAAATTTCAGTATTTTTACCTTGGTTGCCCTGTTGTCTTGTAGTGGGAAAGAGAGATTTGCTTCTTTTTACTCCTCACATGTAGCCATATACATCTCACACCTACTTTGTCTCTTGTGGGAATAAACTATTATCAAGTGCTATGCATACATATTGCACCCAAGCCTTATCTGTTAGCACTTAAGCAAGGTTCTCATAATGTATTTCTTTTGCTCTAGTCGTAGATCTACAAACGCTAACTGCCATCCATATATATATATATATATATATATACATAGGTGGTATCTCGGAGTGTATATATGTGTACAGTAGGGTTAAAGTAACTTATCTATCTATATAGATGATATAGAATAAATGAGAGTAATTTTTATAAAACAAAATAATTTAAAGTACATTAAGTTATATTATATAAATATATGTGTATGAATCCCAAGTAACAAGATAAATTCTGGAATTTTATGGGTAATAGAATGCTTTACTGTGATGTGTATGAGGGTAGTAACATGACTGTATTTCCTTCAGGAGACTAGTTAGCAGTCAGAGGAAATTTTTACTGCAGTCAAGAGGTAAGTGAATTTACTATCCCTTCCAGAAAAATTATCATGTCATGCTATTTATGCAATTTTGTTTCAAACTGCAAATGATTATTTTGTTTATATTATGGAATTATGCTGCACGCATGACAAGTTTGAGAAAAAGAAACATTGTGAAAATATTGATGTTTATAAAGAGAATTTAGAGAAAATGATAATAAACTCTCCTACATGTTGCCCTAAGATGTACCTAGAGAAGTACAAGAAATGAGAAAAGTGTATTATAAAATGAGGGCACATGTAGGGAGGAGTCTATTTTTGGCCCTAAGAGAAACAAGATTGAAGCTCGATATCAATGCTAAGGATGGAGGCGCAACCGCTGAAATAGGCTCTACCAGAAGGTGGTTCCATCATAGTTTTTTTTTTTTTTTTTTTGCCATGCTGAGTGCACCTAGAGTTAATCGGCTAGCCAGGGGACGAGGCTGCGGCCACAGTATCTCATCCTAGGTCGCAAGGACCGCGCAACCCTAGTATACAGGGGTAATAGTATACATGGGCCCTAGTATGAGATAAAGACTATCAACAATTTTATTGACGATAATATATTTTATGTGCTTTTTGTTTTCTTACAAATATATTGTGAACATATGTAGTTATGAGTTTCAATTTTTAAAACGGGACAAGGAGTAAAACTACTTATGGTTGTTGATTTCACTTACTAGGCCCCCTTTTAGGCTCATCAGTTTTATTTCTTATTTCAGGTGGTGATCAGGTTGCATTAGGAGGCCGGAATGGGGGCAAGTGTATTTAGGATTTCATGTGATTTCATATTAGTCAAGTTAATAAGTGCATTGGCACAGTTTTCTTTCAGAGATTGATGAATTTATAAGGAACGTTTATTATTGTTTGTGAGACATATTTTTGTTAATCATAAATATTTCAGTTTATTTTAAGGACATGATATTCTAGAGTTTCATGCATTCATTTTACACTAGTCTTTTAAAATTGGCAAACCATATGGATCTTTGCGAGTAAGAAAAAGGATTAACAAACTAACCCTAACGGGCTGGGGTGTTACAATTTTGGTATCAGAGCAAAGGTTATAAGGTTCTGTAGACTTTAAGAATTAGAACTATTGATAGAAGTAGCGGGGTAATGGGAAGTGACATTCCGACCAAGTAGAGTCTGTCTTTGTAGTCACTTATAGATAGTACATGAATACATTCTAACTGCTTATTATTTTCTTCTTTTTTTCCTCGATTGTAGAACAATGGCACCCCCAACTCGCAGCCCTACTAACAACACCAAGGAGGGTCATACCGAGGGCAACGAAGGATGGGAACGGAGGAAACACCACTGCCAACCTACAACCGGAAGCTTTGACTGCATTGGCGGCGCAACTTGTGAGCTTACTAGCAATGGGTACCAATACCAAGGGAGGAACAACCAGCGATGGACAACGAGGATGTACTTTCAAAAAGTTTAATCGGCAACGCCCTCTTGTTTTTCAGGGACAACCCGACACAATGGCTGCTAAAAAATGGGTGATAAGTGCCAAATATTGCATATTTAGACCCCTTTATTTACATTAGTTAATCCTTTAGCTGTGTCATTATTTAATATTTTGTGTTAGTTTCATGTTTTTAGTGTTTTGTAGGTCATTGAAGAAAAACTATAGCTTTAAAGGGAAAAATGCAAAGTTTGGAAGAAAGAATACTTTGAGAAGACCTAGATGATGTGGTTAAGTTTAACCAAATCCACTGGGTCTTACAAATGGAGAAGTTGATGGATGTGATGAATTGAATAGAAGAACAGAGGGTCAAGTATGCTACCTTCTACCTCACTGAGGGAGCTGAACGATGGTGGACAGCTTAGACGGAACACCTACAAGAACGACTAGGTGTAAGAGTAACCATTCTCTAGAAGGACTTCAAGGAGGCATTCTTGGAGCGATTCTTTCCTCAAACAACTAGACAGACCAAGGCCCAGGAATTTACAGATTTTATTCAAGGATCAATGACGGTGGAGCAATATGCTGCCAAGTTCATTGAACTTTCTTGATTCATGCCTTACTTGGTGTCCACAGAAGAGCTCAAAGTGAGAAAGTTTGAACGAGGGTTATAGTCATGCATCATGAACCAGATTGTGGGATTCAAGATTGGCAAACTGACAGACTTGATCAGCAAGGCGGCAATAATTTAGTGGACACAGAAAATCAACTCGGAATACTTCAATCAGAAGAAGAGAATTGCACCACAAGGAAACCGCTCAGAGGGACAATCATACCATGCCAATAAGAGGAGATTTAACCAACCAGCAGAGAGGAGTTACACTCCTCAGCAATTCCATAACCAAGGAGGGGGCAAGCAACTCCCATCATGCCAGAAGTGCGGTAGGATGCATACTGGGAATTGCTTTTATAGGCAATCAGGCTGCTTTAAGTTCGGGAAACCTGGACATATCGCAAGGGATTGTAGGACTCTTGCCAACAACCAAGCCAATCAGAACTGCCCAAAGAGACAAAGAACCACGGCACCTGCTCGGGTGTATGCTTTGACGCCAAGTGATGCAGCGGCGTCAAACGACGTAGTAACAGGTACTCTTCCTATTTCATCTAGTAGAGCTTATGTTCTTTTTGATTCAAGGGCAACACACTCGTTTATGTCGTATTCCTTTGCTAAAGCCTGTTGTCTGGAGTCTAAAGCCTTAGATGTAAATTTAGCAGTTGCTACACCAGTAGTGAGTACAATTTTATGCACCTCAGTAGTTAAGGGTTGTCCTATTCTAGTTGAAGGCCATGTCATGCCAGGGAATCTCATTATCTTTGAAATGAGCTGGTTTGATATTATTTTAGGCATGGATTGGCTATCCATGTATCATGCTTCCGTGGACTGTTTCCACAAGGAGATCGTGTTTAGACCACCGGGAGCAGCAGAGTTCAAGATTCGGGGGAATCAGAATACCAATACATTCAAATTGATATCTGCACTACAGGCGACCAAATTACTGAGAAGTGGGTGTTCAAGATACTTGGCTTGCATGACAAAAGAAAAATCGAGATGCAAGATTGAGGAAATACCTATAGTACGAGAATTTGTGGATGTTTTTCCAAAAGAGCTGCCAGGGATTCCGTCGGACAGGGAGACCGAATTTACCATTAACTTATTACCAAAGACCGCACCCATATCCAAGGCTCCGTATAGAATGTCACCACTGGAACTCAAGGATCAGTTACAAAAACTTCTAGACAAGGCTTTTATCCGCCCTAGTGTTTCTTCATGGGGAGCACCGATCCTATTCGTGAAGAAAAAGGATGGGTCGATGAGACTATGTATCGACTATCAATAACTGAATAAGGTGACAATCAAGAATAGATACCACTGCCGAGGATTGATGACCTCTTTGACCAGCTCCAAGGGTCAGGTATTATTTAAGATTGACCTTCGTTTCGGCTATCACCAACTCATGATTCAAGAGAAAGATGTACAGAAGACAGCGTTCCGAACAAGGTATTGGCATTATGAATTCTTAGTAATGCCTTTTGGGTTAACTAATGCTCCGGCAGCTTTCATGGATATGATGAACCAGAATTTTTGAGAGCTTGTCGATCGGTGTGTGGTGGTATTTATCGACAACATCTTAATCTACTCAAAGAGTCAGGAAGAGCATGAGGAGCATTTGCAGACGGTGTTGAGCGTTTTGAGGAAACACGAACTTTACTCGAAATTCAAGAAAAGTAAATTCTGGTTAGACAATGTGGCGTTCTTAGGGCACATTGTTACCAAGGATGGATTTGCAGTAGACCCAGGGAAAGTGGAAGCGGTAGTCAATTGGGTGAGGCCGTCGAATGCCCATGAGGTGCGAAGTTTTCTTGGTCTTGCTAGCTATTATAGGAGGTTCGTAAAAGGATTTTCTCGGTTGGCAGCACCATTGACCAACTTACAAGGAAGAACGAGAAATTCCAATGGTCGGTGGAGTGTGAACAAAGTTTCCAAGAATTGAAGCAACGTTTAGTCACCGCACCGGTCCTCACTCTCCCATCTGGATTGGATGGATTTGTAATTTATAGTGACGGCTCACACAAAGGGTTGGGTTGCGTACTAATGTAGCAAGGGAAAGTAATCGCCTATGCCTCACGACAGTTGAAGACTTACGAGCTCAATTATCCGACTCACGACCTTGAGCTTGCTACGGTAGTCTTTACTCTTAAGATATGGCGACACTGCTTATACGGGGAGTGTTGTGAAATCTACACAAATCATAAAAGCCTGAAATACTTCTTCACCTAGAAAGAGCTCAATATGCACCAAAGACGTTGGCTGGAACTCCTAAAGGACTACGACTATACGATCAACTTCCACCAAGGGAAGGCAAATATAGTTGCTAATGCTCTCAGTAGAAAAACCATAGCTGGAAGCATATCTGCCATGTTCACTATGCAAAGGGAACTACTCCATGTTCATATATGTACATTTGAATTGCTATCAATATATATATATATATATATATATATATATATATATATATATAGGTGGTATCTCGGAGTGTATATATGTGTACAGTAGGGTTAAAGTATACTTGTCTATCTATATAGATGATATAGAATAAATGAGAGTAATTTTTATAAAACAAAATAATTTAAAGTACAGTAAGTCATATTATATAAATATATGTATATGAATTCGAAGTAACAAGATAAATTCTGGAATTTTATGGGAAAGCATACCTAAATACCTAAGTAAGTTCATTCTCAATTTATTAGCAAGCCAACTCATAGTAGTAATAGAATGCTTTACTGTGACATGTATGGGGGTAGTAATGTGTCTGTATTTCCTTCAGGAGACTAGTTAGCAATTAGAGGAAATTTTTACTGCAACCAAGAGGTAAGTGAATTTACTATCCCTTCCAGAAAAATTATCATGTCATGCTATTTATGCAATTTTGTTTCAAACTGCAAATGATTATTTTGTTTATATTATGGAATTATGTTGCATGCATGACAAGTTTGAGAAAAAGAAACATTGTGAAAATATTAATGTTTCTAAAGAGAATTTTGAGAAAATGATAGTAAACCATCCTACATGTTACCCTAAGATGTACCTAGAGAAGTACAAGAAGTGAGAAAAGTGTGTTATAAAATGAAGGCACATGTAGGGAGGGGTGTATTTTTGGCCCCAAGAGAAACAAGAGAGAAGCTCGGTACCGATGCTAAGGATGGAGGCGCAACCGCTGAAAGAGGCTCTGCCAGAAGGTAGTTCCATCGTAGTTTTTTTTTGCCATGCTGAGTGCACCCCGAGTTAATCGGCTAGCTAGGGGATGGGGCTGCTACCACAGTATCTCATCCCAAGTCGCAAGGACCGCGCAAACCTAGTATACAGGGGTAACATTATACATAGGCCCTAGTATGAGATAAAGACTATCAACAATTTTATTGATGATAATATATTTTATGTGCTTTATGTTTTCTTACAAATATACTGGGACCATATGTAGTTATGAGTTCCAATTTTTAAAACAGGACAAGGAGTAAAACTACTTATGGTTGTCGATTTCACTTACGGGGCCCCCTTTCGGGCTCATCAGTTTTATTTCTTGTTTCAGGTGGTGATCAGGTTGCATTAGGAGGCCGGAATGGGGGCAGGGGTATTTAGGATTTCATGTGATTTCATATTAGTCAAGTTAATAAGTGCATTGGCACAGTTTTCTTTCAAAGATTGATGAATTTATAAGGAATGTTATTATCGTTTGTAAGACATATTTTTGTTAAGCATAAATATTTTAGTTTATTTTAAGGACATGATATTCTAGAGTTTCATGCATTCATTTTATACTAGTCTTTTAAAATTGGCAAAACCTTATGGATCTTTGCAAGTAAGAAAAAGGATTAACAAACCTAACCCTAACGGGCTGGGGTGTTACAGTTTCACCTCCCTTGGTAGTTGAATCCTGATTTTTATTTAGGGTTTTCTCCCTATCTTGAATGTACTCGCATCCTTGTGTTTGATCCGTTGTTGGCTTCTTGTTAAACAAGAAACTGATCACCGAGCCCAACGGTCGTTCGACCGAGGGCACTCCGACGCTCAAATGAGTTCAAATTCTTTTATTCATATAACTGTAAATTAAGTAGAGAAAAAGCACAAAAAATTGAAAGAACGAATTTAAAAGTTACTGATAATATCTTTTGAGGTGGTCCGCATTCCATGGTCTCAGTAGTGGTCTTTTGTCTGTTGATGAGTGCCAAATATTGCATATTTGAGCCCCTTAATTTACATTTGTCAATCCTTTGGCTCTGTTATAATCTAATGTTTTGTGTTAGTTCTTTGTTTTTAGTGTTTTGTAGGTTGTTAAGGGAAAACTGCACCTTAAAAGGGAAAAATGTAAAGTTTGGAAGAAAGTTGAAAATCTGCCATCTAAGGAAGTAGGATCGAGCACACCATCCTGCGCTCGAGTGCATATGTGCTTGATCCCAGCAAGGTTACGCTCAAGCGTAACCTTGCCCACCAGCAAAGCATCAGTGTGCGAGTGATGTGCCACAGAAGAAGGAATGCATGCACGAGTGCGATCGAGCGCACTCGGCTGACCACTTGCTGCCAGACTCCTTTTTCAAGCCAGATTGGGTTTTCAGTCTTTTATTTGGACTGGGAGAAAGACCTCCAAATTTCCTAGGATTACTTGGGCTTCTAGGACTCTCCTAAACCCTATAAATAGACCTCTAAGTCTTCAATAAAAATAAACAATTTTGATCCACAACTTTTCTCTCTTTAGTTTAGTTTTTCTTTAGGTTTAGGTTTTATTTTCTGTCATGTGGAGCTAAATTCTCAACTAAGGTTGAGGATAAAGCCTCATCAATGAAGAGCAACATTATGTTTATGTAAGTCAATGTTATTCAATTTTATTGAGCTTTTATATTTCAAATGTCTTACTTCTAATCAATTTGTGAGATGATCCTTGGATATCTTTTGTGATTTAATGATACATTTGATGATTTGAAATAATTTCATATAATTGATTGCTTGGTTTTTAATTCATAAAGAAATTGGATATCCCTTGTGATTTGTTCTACGGATAGAATTGATGTTTTGATTTAAATTGGATATCTTGTTGTGATTTATGGATATACTTGATGATTTGATTTAAATTGGATTTCTTTTGTGATTTTTGTAAAAGAATGGATACATGAAGCGAAAGTAAAACATACCTAAGATTTTATTGTGAGAACTTTGGATAATATTGATGAACATGAGACGTGTTGCTATGATTTGGTGAGTGTGGATTCCACAACCTTAGTAATTTATCTTTTGATTATTTTTATCTTATTTAGTTTATGTTTTCTTTTTATTTTCAAAAACCAAAATTCAACCTCTTTTGGAACTAAGTTAGGATTAAATTAGTTTAGATATAATTTGTTCTTCAAAAACACAATTCCCTGTGGGATCGACCTCACACTTGCAACCCTTTTACTGCAATCGATTCATGCACTTGCGAGTATTAAAATTTTTACAACATTTGCCTATTGTAGATAGTATGCTCCTTGCCTTTGACTCCTCAGCACTTTGTATGGACCTTCCCATGCTGGCCCCATCTTGCCTTCCTTCGAATCTCGGGTAGTTATTGTGGCTTTTCTTAGTACCTAGTCTCATCTTTTAAACTCTCTCCGTTTAACTCTTTTGTTGAAGTATTTCGCCATTTTTTGTTGATATGCGGCCATTGTTACTTGGGCTCGGTCCCTTCTTTCTTCTAGTAGATCTAGATTAAGCTTCATGCCCTCTTCATTGAGTCTCGGGTTGCAATGCTTCATTAGAAAACTGATTGATCTGACTTCCACTGATATTACCACTTTATCACTAAAGGCTAAGGAAAATGGTGTTTCCCCGGTGGGAGTTCGAGTTGTGGTCCGATAAGACCAAAGCACTTCTGGCAATATATCTACCCATGCTCATTTCTTCTCCTCCAATTTCTTCTTTAATATCTTCATCAAGGTCTTGTTGGTTGCTTCTACTTGACCGTTTGCTTGAGGGTGTCCAGGAGAGGAGAAATAGTTCCTTATATGGAGTTCTGCACACCATACTCTGAATGGTTCACAGTCGAATTGTCAGCCGTTATCAGTCACAAAGGCGTGAGGGATTCCATATCTGCATACCACTTATTTCCATAGGAAATTTTTAGTATTTCTTGCGGTTATAGTGGCTAATGACTTGGCTTTTGCCCATTTTGTGAAATAATCCATAGCTACTACCACAAACTTGCAACCTCCTTTTCCGGTTGGAAGTGGCCCTACAATGTCTACCCCCCACTATGCAAAAGGCCATGGTGTGGATATCAGACTCAATTCTTTTGGGGGACTGTCATAACCTTGTCGAAATGTTGACACTGGCCACAATGCTTTACCATATCGCTTGAATCCTTATTCATTCTAGGCCAACAATATTCGGTCCGGACTGCCTTGTGAGCCAGCATCCTTCCTCCTAAATGACTTCCACAGACTCCTTCATGTATTTCTTTTAGCACGTATTTTGCCTTGAGGTCCGAGAGGCATTTTAGAAGTGGTAGGGTATATCCCCTTCGATAAATTGTATTCCCGACCAAAGTGTATCGTGCTGCTTTGATGCGTACTTTTTGAGCATATTTTTTATTGTCGGGTAGCTCACCATTTTTGTGATGTCTTTTGCCCACTCCAGGTCTTCCGAGTCTTCATCAACTTGAGCTACTTGGATGGTGGGAGTGATCGAAGGCTCTGACTGTTTTTGTATCGGGCATTCGGCTATCAAGCCAATACGAGCTAGAGCATCCACCAGCGTATTATCTTCCCGATATACCTTCGTAAACAAAACCTTGTCGAAGTATTCCACCATACTTTTCACCTTGGTTAGGTATTTCTTCATTTTTTCACCTTTAGCTTCGTATTCTCCTTTGATGTGCCCCACATGAGAATCGCTTCGGATTTCTAAATTTTTTGCCCCTACTTCTTGAGCTATGCTTAGTCCTCTTATAACAGCCTCGTTGTTGGTAACAGTGAATTTCAACTAGATTGCTACTTTGACCTTCGTTTCCTCGGGCTCGGTTAATACTATTCTGGCTCCACTTCTCTTTCGGGTTGAAGAGCCGTCTACATATGCAATCCATGCAACCTCTTTGGGTAGTTCTTCTTCTTCCTGGAAATTACAAAATTCTACTAGGGAATCAACCAAGGCTTGCCCCTTAATTGCATTTCAAGGAAGGAATTCGATGTCAAATTCTCCCAATTCTATTGCCTAGTTGACCAACCGACCTGAGATGTCAGGTTTCTGTAGTGGATGCTCAATGAAGACTTTGATTGTATAAGCTTGAAAATATGGTCGCAATCTTCTGGCTGAATTGACTAGCGCAAAGGCAAGCTTTTTGATTCAAGGATACCTTTCTTTTGCTCCGTGTAAAGCTTTGCTAGTGAAATAAATCGGTCTTTGTGTACCTTCATCTTCTCGTATCAAAGCAGAGCTAACCACTGTAGGCAATACTGCTAAATACAAATAAAGGGCTTCCCCGTTGATTGGTCGGCTTAGCAATGGCAGGCTACCAAGATACTCCTTTAGTTGTGAAAAAGTTGCTTCACATTCTAGGCTCTAGGCGAAGGCATTTCTCCAGATTTTGAAAAATGGCAAGCATTTATCTGTCGATCGAGATATAAAACGATTCCAGGTAGCTATTCTCCCAGTGAGTTGCTATAATTGTTTAATACTTCGTGGAGCTTGCATTTCCAATACCGCCTTGATCTTCTCAGGGTTAGCCTCGATTCCTCTACTCGATACTATAAATCCTAAGAATTTTCCCGAGGAGATGCCAAAAGTACACTTGGCCTGGTTAAGCTTCATTCTGTTCCTTCGCAGAGTGTGGAAAGCCTCAGTAAGGTCGACGATGTGGCTTTTGGCCTGTATGCTTGTCACCAGCATGTCATCCACATAAAGTTCCATATTTCTCCTGATTTGATCTCAGAACATTTTGTTGACTAGCCTCTAGTAAGTTTCTCTAGGGTTCTTTAAACCGAAGGGCATCACCCTATAGGAATATATATCACTATCTGTCATGAAGGCTGTCTTTTCCTAGTCCAACTCGTGCATGGATATCTGGTTGTATCCCGAGAATGCATCCATGAAGCTGAGTTGTCACACCCCGGTCCCATATTGGGCAGATGAGAAGAAACCCACATAAAGTGGGTGGTTTATAAAGATAGTCTTGGGTGCTAACTCCCACATTGCCTAGTTACTAGGTGAAACTAGGCTTTATAATGAATTCTAGGGAAGCTCCAAATTGACTAATTCTTTTGGAGTAATAGTGCAAATGTGGCTAGTGTTTTTCTCTGGGTCGTAGAACAATGGCACCACTGACTCGCAGCCATACTAACAACACCGAGAATGGTCACACCGAGGGCAACGAGGCCAGAAACGAAGGAAACACCACTGCCAACCAACACCCAGAAGCTTTGACTACGTTGGCGGTGTAACTAGTGAAATTACTAGCAATAGGGACCAATACCCGGCATAAGAGAGGAATGACCAGCGAACAACAGCAAGGGTGTACATTCAAAAAGTTTAATCGGTAACACCCTCTGGTTTTTTAGGGACAACCCGACACAATAGCTACTGAAACCAGGTCTTACAGATGGGGAAGCTGATGGATGTGATGAACTGCACCGAAGAACAAAGGGTCAAGTATGCTACCTTCTACCTCACTGTAGGAGCTAAACAATGGTGGACGGCTCATAAGGAACACATTCAACAACGACTAGGTGTAGGAGTAACAATTCCCTAGAAAGACTTCAAGGATACATTCCTAGAGTGATTCTTTCCTCAAACAATCAGACAGGCCTAGGAATTTACAAATTTGGTTCAAGGATCAATGATGGTGGAGCAGTATGTTGCCAAGTTCATTGGACTCTCTCGATTCACACCTTACTTGGTGTCCACAGAAGAGCTCAAAGCAAGAAAGTTTGAAAGAGGGTTACAACTGCGCATCATGAACCAGATTGTGGGATTCAAGATTTGCAAACTAACAGGTCTAATCAATCCTATAACCAAGGAGAGAGGGAGCAACACCCATTGTGCCAGAAGTACGGTACGATGCATACTAGGAATTGCCTCTACGGGCAATCAGGTTGCTTTAAGTGCGGGAAGCCTGGACATATTGCGAGGGATTGTAGGGCTCCTGCCAACAACCAAGCCAAATAGAACCACCCAGAGGGACAAAGAACCACAACACCTACTCGGGTGTATGCTTTGACGTCAAGTGACGCAGCGGCGTCAAATGACGAAGTACTAGGTATTCTCCCTATTTCATCTGGTAGAGCTCTTGTTCTTTTCTATTCATGGGCAACACACTCATTTGTGTCGTATTCCTTTGCTAAGGCCTGCTGTCTGGAGTCTGAAGCCTTAGATGTAAATTTAGTAGTTGCTATACCGATAGGGAGTACAATTTTATGCAACTTAGTAGTTAAGGGTTGTCCTATTCTAGATGAAGACCATGTCATGCCAGTGAATCTCATTATCTTTGCGATGAGTGGGTTTGATATCATTTTAGGCATGGATTGGCTATTCATGTATCATACTTGTATGGCCTATTTCCACAAGGAGATCATGCCCCAACCACAGAGAGCAGCAGAGTTCAAGATTTGGAGAGATCGAAATACCGGCACGCTCAAATTGATATCTGCAGTACAAGCAACCAAACTACTAAGAAGTGAGTGTTCAGGATACTTGGCTTGCGTGATAGAAGAAAAATTGGGATGCAAGATTGAGGAAATACCTATAGTATGGGAATTTATGGACGTTTTCCCAAAAGAGCTGCCAAGGATACCTCCGGATAGGGAGACCGGATTCACCATTAACTTATTACCAGACACTACACCCATATCCAAGGCTCAATACAAAATGGTGTAGCTGGAACTGAAGGAAAAGTTACGAGAACTCTGGACAAGGGTTTTATTCGCCCCAGTGTTTCTCCTTGGGGAGCAGCGGTCCTATTCGTAAAGAAAAAGGATGGGTCGATAAGACTATATATCGACTATCGGGAACTGATTAAGGTGACAATCAAGAATAGATACCCACTGTCGAGGATTGATGACCTTTTTGACCAGCTCTAAGGGTCACAGGTATTCTCTAAGATTGACCTTCGTTCCGGCTATCACCAACTCAAGATTCAGGGGAAGGATGTACAGAAGACAGCATTCCGAACAAGGTATGGGCATTATGAATTCTTAGTAATGCCTTTTGAGTTAACCAACGCTCCTGCGACTTTCATGGATATGATGAACCAAATTTTTCGAGAGCTTGTCAATCGATGTATGGTGGTATTTATCGATTACATCTTAATCTACTCAAGGATCCGAGAGGAGCACGAGGAGCATTTGTGGACGGTGTTGGGTGTCTTGAGGAAACACCAAATTTACGCGAAATTTAAGAAATGCAAATTCTGGTTAGACAATGTGACGTTCTTAGGGCACGTTGTCACCAAGGATGGAATTGTAGTGGACCCAGGTAAAGTGGAGGCGATAGATAATTGGGAGAGGCCGTCGAATGCCCATGAGGTGTGAAGTTTCCTGGGTCTTGTTGGCTACTATAGGAGATTCGTTGAAGCATTTTCTCGGTTGGCGGCATCATTGACCAGACTCACAAGGAAGAACAAGAAATTCCAGATGTCGAAGGAGTGTGAAGAAAGTTTCGAAGAATTGAAGCAACGTTTAGTCACCGTACAGGTCCTCACTCTCCCATCGGGATCGGATGGATTCGTGATTTATAGTGACGTCTCACACAAAGGGTTGTGTTGTGTACTAATGCATCAAGGGAAGGTAATTGCTTATGCCTCGAGATAGTTGAAAACTTATGAGCACAACTACCTAACTTACGACCTTGAACTCGCTATGGTAGTCTTTGCTCATACGATATGGCGACACTACTTACATGGGGAGCGTTGTGAAATCTACACAGATCATAAAAGCCTGAAATACTTTTTCACCTAGAAAGAGTTTAATATGCGCCAAAGACATTGGCTGGAGCTCCTAAAGACTACGACTGTATGATCAACTACCACCCAAGGAAGGCGGATGTAGTTGCTGATGCTCTTAGTAGAAAAACCATAGCGGGAAGCGTATCTGCCATGTTCATTATGCAAAAGGAGCTACTCCTTCACCTTGAGAGGACCAGAGTAGAGATGATGGTGGGGGAAATCCAGTCTTACATGAGTAGCCTAACCTTGGAGCCAACCTTAATGGAGCAAATTAGAACCGCCCAGCTATTGGACAACGAATTTATTAGAAGCCACGAAGAAGTGGAAAAAAGGGGTACAATCGGATTTTCACATAGCTGGAGATGGGATATTAAAGTTTCGCAACTAAGTGTGCATTCCCAAGGATGCAGAACTGAAGAGAGTCATCTTGTCAGAAGCCCATCAGTCCTTATATGCAGTCCATCCAGGTAACACCAAGATGTATCGGGATTTACGTAAAAATTATTGGTGGAAAGGAATGAAGAAGGATATCGCACGGTATGTAGAACAGTGCCTCACGTGTCAGCAAGTCAAGGCGGAGCACCAGAGACGTGCAGGACCCTTGCAACCCCTACCTAGTCCTGAGTGGAAATGGGAACGTATTTTGATGGATTTCATGTCAGGCTTTCCTCGAGCTCCTAGTGACCAAGATGCAATATGGGTCATTGTTGATCGGTTGACTAAGACTGCACACTTCCTACCCATCAAGATGACCGACAATATGGACCGACTTGCCGAGCTTTACATTAAGGAGATCGTACAATTACATGGTATTCCTGTGTCGATTATGTCGGATCGTGATCCATGATTTGCCTTTAGATTTTGGCGGAGCTTATAAGAAGCACAAGGAACCAAGCTAACCTTCAGCATAGTGTTTCACCCTCAAACATATGGACAGATTGAACGGAAGAGTCAAACCTTGGAGGACATGTTGCAACTATGTGTTTTGGACTTCAAAGGAAGTTGGATTCAGTACCTTCCGTTGATAGAGTTCGCTTACAACAACTATTACACTAGCATCGAGATGGCACCCTATGAAGGCTTATATGGGGAGGCGATGTAGGTCGCCATTATACTAGGACGAAGTAGGAGATCGAAAACTACTAGGACCAGAGATTGTTCAATACACATGTGAGAAGATAACAGTGATTAAGTAGAGATTATCAACAGCTCAAAGTCAACAAAAGAGCTATGCTGACGTCAGATGACGAGAACTGGAGTTTGAGGTCGGCACAAAGGTCTTTCTCAAGGTCACCCATATAAAGGGAGTAACGAGGTTCGGAGGAAGAGGGAAGCTAAGCCCCAGATTTGTGGGTCCCTTTGAGATCCTCGAGAAGATTGGCACGATGGCGTATCATTTGGCACTACCACCAAACTTAATAGGGATTCACAACGTATTTCATATATCCATGCTAAGGAAGTATGTCCCGGACCCCATGTACGTATTAGAAAGTGAGCCCCTGCAGATTCAATCCAACATGACTTATGAGGAGACACCAACAAGAATACTAAATAGAAAGAAGCAAGTCCTCAGGAACAAGACTATCTCATTAGTGAAAGTCTCATAGAGTAACCACTCTGTGGAAGAAGCTTCATGGGAATTGGAGGAGAGCATGCGGGAGAAGTACCCGTATTTGTTTAAATGAAAGCTAACAAGTATAGCAAGGTGGACGGGCCTCAAAGCGACTCTGGCTCCTCAGGTACTTTCCATGATCGGTTGGTTAGTTTGTTCACCAAATTCCAGGGATGGAATTTTTATAAGGGGGGAGGATTGTGACAATCCTAAGTCCCTTTAGGATATTTTTGTTGACTTATAGGTTTTAAAAATGGTTGGCTTAAGTTAACAATGAGAATAGACCATCGAATAAAAATTAAAAATTAAAAAATTAAACAATAAAATTGTTGTGCAAAAATTTACCTAAATTAATAGGTAAATAATTGTACGTTTTACCTGTAAGTGCACAAGGTCAACATAGTAGTATATGGTGCAAGTATAAGATCATTCCCACTAGGATTTCTGGATTTCCGTTTAAAAATAATTTCCTTAAGTAAAATAAAGATTGAGTTGATAATAATAAAAAGGGTAGGGCTTTGATATCCACCACTAATTATATTCAATTAATATAACAATATGCCAATGCTTTCATCATGTTATGCATATCTAATGTTTGCCAACCTAAGGGCATAGGTGTATCTCCATAAGCTATAGATTTCCTTAAGCAACGAGTTAGGCATGAGTGTATACTCTAATTCTTTTCTTTCCTAAAGCATTTAGCATGATATATACTAAGTTGTTCTTTAGTAAAGCATATGTTCTATGAAATCGACAAACACACGGGGCCTAGGGCATGGGTGTATACTCCCGGTTCCCCATGTTGATTAACCCAAGAATCGCGGTGTGGATTCTTTTGTTACTTAAGTTAAACCCAGGACTCGATCATTCAAATTGATCTAACTAACTAGTCCATACCACATGCACATGTTGATCAGGCACACACATATGAGGAATTCATGCAAGCAGGTATTAATCAAGTTAAATAGCACAACAAGATCATCATAAAGGCGCCAATATTGAAATATTAATTAATCATAACTAGGGCTTCAATCTAGCCTACTAATAAATTAGCTACACATAGAGTTGATGTTAAACATCTTCATAAAATAAAATAAAGAAAAGAAAAGAATAAACCCGAGACTTGAACTTCAAGAGCTCATCTTCTTCTCCTTCTCAAGTATATCAATTCTAGAGGCTTAAGGGTCTATTTATAGGTTTTAGAAGTCCTGGACAAAGTAGTAAACCTAGGGAATTCGTAGGGTTTTGAGACCTATTACAATTGGGAGTTGGACAATCCTAATATGGAAAGAATGATAATCTAGCCGCCACTTGATATGTCTCCTGCGCACGAGTGCGCTCGATCGCAAGTCTGCGATCGATCCTTCTTTTAGCATGCGATCGATTCTTCTTTTAGCATGCGCTCGATCACTCCCAGCCTGCTTTATGCTGTGTCCTCTCGGGTACTGCGCTCGATCGTAGGTTCCCTGCGATTGATCGCAGTACCAGGGAGCTCCAATTTTCTCCATCTTCTCTTTTGAGCTCAAATTACCTAGTTTTACTTCATTTTCTTCCAAAAGCCTGTAAAAGTATGAAAAACACACAAATGAATTAAAATGGCCTAATTAATTAAAACCAAAGGATTAAAACATGCAAGTTAAGGGTTGGAAATATGAATATTTTAGCACTTATCAAAAATTAAACAATAATAATAATAATAATAATAATAAAGTAAAGATATAAGAATAAAAACCCTAAGCGCCGCCTATCAAAGAAACCCTAAGCTGTTGCCTATCCTTAAAACCCTTTCGTGTCTCTCTTTTGTCAAACCTATTTAACTGAATAAGACAAACCCTAGAGGAGACAGCTGCTCTCATACTCCTTTAGGTCTCTCTCTCTCTCTCTGTACTTCATTCACACAAAGTCTAAGTGCTCTCCCCTCCTCAACGTGCATGTCAGGTATGACTCCTTGGACTCACAACTTTCTTTTTCCTCTTCTTCCATATATACATTCAGAACACAAGTGGGTCAAGTTTCTTTTGTTATTATTGTTGCCTTGGTTGCCGTGTTGTCTTGTAGTGGAAAAGAAAGATTTTTGTTAACCCCTTCACATGCTGCCATATCTCACACCTACTTTGTCTTTTGTGGGAATAAGTTATTACCACGTGCTATGCTTATATGTTGAACCTAACCCTCTTTGTTAATGTTTAAACTATAGTAAAATCTTACTATAGTTTCTGCCTACACTCAAGCCATAGACCTGTAAATAATCAATGCCATCTATATATATATATATATAGGGGAAACTTCACTAAGGGCCCCCAAACTTCCACCCGTTTTGAAATACCCCCCCTGAACTTCAAAATCTCTCAATTTAGTCTCCTGAACTTTCAATTGCTCTCAATTTGGACCCTTCCGTTAATTTTAGCCGTTAAAAATTCAAAAAAAAGACCAAAATATCCCTGATTTTTGTTTTTTTTTTAAAAATAAAAAAACGTTTTAGAAGTTAAAATTTTATACAAAAGTCAAGGGTATAAACATCATGTGACGTTTAAAATTTGATGAAGAGGTCCAAATTGAAAGCAATTGAAAGTTCAGGGGACTAAATTGAGAGATTTTGAAGTTCATGAGGGGTATTTCAAAACGGGTGAAAGTTTGGGGGGTCCTTAGTGAAGTTTCCCCATATATATATAATGATGTAAAGTATTTATAAATATATACCTATGTAATACCTTAAGGTATGAAGATATAAAAATGCTGATTTGAGGTATTTATAAACATATACATATGAAGTGCTTTAAAATATATAAATACACATAAAGATTCAGAGCGTTCATATATATATATATGGGAGTACTACGAAATAAAATAAATTCTGGAATTTTATTGGGAAGCATACCTAAATACCTCAATATGTTCATTCTCAATTGATTAGCAAGCCAACTCATAATAGTAATAGAATGCTTTACTGTGACATGTATAAGGGTAGTAACGTGTCTGTATTTCCTTCAAGAGATTAGTTAGCAGTCAAAGGAAATTTTTAATTGTAGTCAAGAGGTAAGTGAATTTACTATCACTTCCAAAAATTATCATGTCATGCTCTTTATAAAATTTTGTTTCAAACTGCAAATGATCATAAAGAAATTTTGAGAAAATGATGGTAAACCCTCTTACATGTTGCCCTAAGATGTACCTAGAGAAGTATAAAGAAAGTACAAGAAATGAGAAAAGAGTGTTATAAAATGAGAGCACATGTAGGGAGGAGTGTATTTTTGGCCCCAAGAGAAACAAGAGAGAAGCTCGGTACCGATGCTAAGGATGGAGGCGTAACCGCTGAAAGAGGCTCTGCCAGAAGGTGGTTCCATCATTTTTGCCATGCTAAGTGTACCTAGAGTTAATCGGCTGGCCAAGGGGATGGGGCTGTGGCCATAGTATCTCATCCCAAGTTGCAAGGGCCGCACAACCCTAGTATATAGGGGTAACAGTATACATGGGCCCTAGTATGAGATAAAGACTATCAACCATTTTATTGATGATAATGTATTTTATGTGCTTTCTGATTTTTCTTAATAATTACAAATGGTATCAGAGCCATTGCCTAGCCTGAGATGGGGGGAGTGTGCACAAGCTCATGAAGGTAGCTAGTGGGCAGTCGCGGGGACACCAAGAATGGGCTAATCCCATGAAGGTCGCCAGCGGGGATGCTAGATCCTAAGAGGGGGTGATTGTGGCGTCCCACATTGCCTGGGTATGGAGATGGGGATGTAATTAAATATATATGTACACCCTTAATGACAACAACGTGTTTTAAAGCCGTGATGCTCATGATCCCATCAGAACTTCGCAGTTAAGCATGCTTCTGCAAGAGTAGTACCAGGATGGGTGACCTCTTGGAAGTCTAGAGTGGAGGAGCCAAAAGTGGACAATATTTTGTGTCATTAGGGTAGGGTGTTACATGAGCAACTCATTCCCGGATGTTGAATCGACTAGTAGATCTATCAGAGGTAATGGATAATGATCCTTCGACCTGTCTTTATTCAGATCAGTGAAATCAACACACATTTGCCACTTACCATTTGATTTCTTTACTAGAACGACATTCACTAGCCAGGTTGTATACTATACTTCTTTGATGAATCCAGCATCATATAATTTATTCACTTCTTCGGCAGCTGCTTTACGTTTTTCTGCGGAGTACCCCCATTCTTTTCTGTTTTACCAATTTATAGCTTGGGTCTGCATTTAGTTTGTGAACCATAACCGAGGGTGCTATTCCTGGCATATCTTCATGACGCCATGCAAACACATCACCATTTTTCTAAAGAAAAGATACCAGATCCTTCTTTATGATCGAGTCAAGCTGTTAACCAACCCTGACTTTTCTATCTGGTTTGCCGATTGGGAATTTTTCCAATTCTTCAATCGGCTCCCCTCCCTGTAATTGCTATTGATCCTCTCAGTTTCGTGGTCTTGAGCTGCTTGCTTCAGGGCATTCCTTCATAGCTACATTGTAGCATTGGCGAGCTACTCGCTGGTCTCCTCTTACTTCTCCAACTCCATTCTCCGTTGGAAACTTCATATTCAAATGTGGGGTTGAAGTTATGGCCCTAAATTCATTGAGAGCTGTCCGGCCGATAATTGCATTGTACCAGAATGGTCAATCGACCAACAGGAATTTTACCATCACGATTGCCTGTCTTGGGTATGACCCAGCGGTGACAGGTAATTCGATCGATCCGACCGGTTGAACTTGCTCCCCTATGAACCCCATTAGTGGGTATTGGCAAGGCATGATCTTTTCTCGCCCGAGGTTCATTTTTTCAAATATCAACGAGTACAGTATGTCAATTGAACTTCCATTATCCACCAAGATGCGATGGATGCTGTGATTTGCTACCGTTAATGTAACCACCAAGGCATTAGAGTGTGAGAAAATCATTCCTTCGTAATCCGCATTGGAGAAGCCTATGACCAACGAATCCCTTCGTGACTGCTTCATTGGTCTTTCGATCGCATATACTCCATGAGAACATGCTTGTCGAGCGTAGGCTTTCCTTACGGACTTTGATTCTCCACCGCCGGCAAATCATCCTATGATAGTGTGAATCTCGGGAGCTTCTGTCTGCTGTTGTGGTTCCCAACAATTTTGACTACGTCTTCTTTGATGGTCATCTCTCCTTTCTCTACTCTTTCGACGATTTTCGCTTCTACCTCGACCCCAATCTTCTCTTCTAGGGCTAGGATGTGTCGGGTGTCTATCCTCCCTTACTCTTCGATTTTGGACTTCTTGCAGGTTTCCCTCCCTGCCATTATTGTTTTTGTTTACATCTTTATGCTTGTCTAGAAAATGCACTAGCTTGCCATTCTTTATGAATTTTTCTATCATAAGGCGCAGTGCTATGCATACTTCTATGTAATGTCCATTTGCCTCATGGAACTTGCAGTATCTGTTCGATTTTTGTGGTGGTGGAACCCCCAAGATTCTGGGTGGCCTTCTGAATTCTGGATCCTTCTTTATTTCCATTAAGACCTTGGAAATATTTGCATTGAAAGGAGTAAAATCGAAATCATTAAACCTCTTTTTGTTTGCTATAAGCTCATCCTCTACTCTCCTGAATTCTTTTCTCTTCTTTTCTTCAGGCTTTTGGTATGATATCCTGGCCGCCTTCATTTCCTTTATAGTTTCCTTTTCATTAATAAGCTCCTTCACCTTGTCTAGCAGTGTTTGGAGGTTATCTGGTTGCCTTCGAGCAAGTTTTTGCATAATCGGTTCCTCGAGTGAGATGCCTTGGTAAATTGCGGAGAATATGACTCCGTCGGTAGGGTCTTCTACTTTAAGCTTCTCCAAATAAAAATTGAATCATGAATTCTTTCAAGCTCTCTCCTTCACGTTGGTGAAGTGTCAAAAGATATCCAGAAGGCTTCTTCCTTTCCTGGGATCCCAAAAATTGGCTCAAAAATATCCGAGCGAGTTCTTCAAAGGTGCTAATGGAATTAGGTGCTAAGCCTCGGAACCATTCCCGTAGGGTCATGGGAAAAGCTCTGCAAGCTACCTCATCGGGCGTTGCATGGAGGGCCAAATGCATTCTGTAATTTTCCAAGTGTTTAGTCGGGTCCCCATCACCACTGTAACTTGGGATTTGAGGAACTTTGAACTTGTTGGGAAGTTGATGGTAGGGGTGTCAATGCGGGCGGTTTTTAACCATTAACCGTTATAATCGCCACCCGCTAACCGTTTAACCGCTTAACTGTATTAACCGCTAACCGCCTAACCGCTATAACCGCCTAACGGTTATTGGGTTTACTAACCGTAACCGCTAACCGCTTTTTAAATAATATATTTCTATAATTATAATTATAAAAATATTTATACATATAACATAATCACTTGATCATTAAATCACAATTTTTTAGAAAAATAATTAAATCACAATTTGAGTATTAATATATTATAACTATAATTTATATGATTATATCACATGATCAATTGATCATTAAATCATTTGATTATATAATAACAAATTATACATATATAATATGACATAACTCATAAGTATACCAATTCATACTAATACAACAATTAAATATCTAGAGACTTATTTCCAATGTATGTTATAAACTTATAAGTCTATATAAGTCTACATATGCATATGAATAATATAAATGTATAATATCAATACTTAATCATATGATTCAATGACAATTCAAATACTTTATTCAAGACTTCAAGCGAATCATATTATTAATGTACAATAATGATATGATTCGTATAATATTAAATTAAGTAATTGACATTGGATTAAACAATGATCAATGTGTTACTTATAAACACAATTTAAGTATTAATGTATTATCATTATATGTTGTGAGAGTTGTCTGAATTTTGAACTTCTTTTTATATGTTGTGCTGAATTTTTTTTTTTTAAAAAAAAGTTAACCGGTTATGATTTAATATTTAAGGAAATTTTTTTAAAGTACAAGTAAATGTAAATTTTGGGTCAAATATTTTTTATTTTTCAATATGGGCTCTTTTATAGCAATTGGGCCCAAGAAGACACTTAAAAAAAAAAAATGAGGGTAAAAAAAAAGCTGAAAAACGCCCAAAAAGCCCAAAAAAAGAGGCCCAAAAAGTCCCAAAAAGCCCTAAATAAAGCCCAAAAAAGGCAAAAAAAAAAAAAGCCCAATTTTGAAAAAGCGGTTAGCGGGCGGTTACCTATTTCACTAACCACTAACCGGTGGTTAACCGATAACTATTAACCGCTAGGCGGTTAGCAGTTGCGGTTAGTGAAATCTACTAACCGCTAAGGCGGTTACGGTTAGCGGTTATTGCCAATAACCGCTAACCGTAACTGCCTTGACACCCCTAGTTGATGGTCGGTCACCTGTTTGGTGAATGGCATCTATGTTCCTGCAAAAAATTTGCTAACCACATCGGCTTTATGCCTTTCCTTTCGCTCCTTTGCCGCACACCGCATTGCCAATTTTGCCAAGGCCTTGTTTACTTCGTCTTGTTGGGCAGTGACCGGTTGATTCTACTGGTCAGCCAATGGTTAGTCTTTCTTAGGATCCGCTATTTTCTAAGAACCGCCTTCTTTCTTAGTGTTTTCTCGATTGCTACGCTCTAGGTTGCTTTTTTCTCTTCGGTTATCTTCCTTGTTGTCATCCTCCCAACGACTACCTTCGCGATTGTGATGATGACTATCCACCTGATGACTATGACCATCATAATGATAGTTGTGATCCCCTTGCTCTTCTAAATGTTTGTTTTGGTTAACCTCGGAATGAGATTGTGTCAGAAAACGGGGGTGCAACTCCTCATTCTTTTGAATCAAGAGGGTTACTTGAGCCTCCAAGGCTGCAATATGTTCCCTGTCTCCTCCATTTTGGGGAATTGGTGGTGGCCGCTGATTGGCTTGAATTGCTAATTCTTCACGGTAAGCTTGACTTTTGGACCTTGTGTTCACCATCGCGGATTTTAATTTTGCAAGAACGAGAAGCTTTCCCATAGACGACGCCAAATTGTTAAAACAATTTCTGGTTTGGTGAATTCAAGGGGAAGAAGTTTGTTTCTCCAATGCAAGATTGTCTCGTTGTTGATGCTCCTTGATACTGTTCGATCCCTTCCTTATTTATAGTGTAGCTAGTAAAGAGAGAATGATTACCAAGCGGAGGATCCAGGATTGAGCGCAGCCACTAGTGAATGAATGATAACTAGGCGGAGAATCCGAGATTGAGTGTAATCGCTGGTGCATGAATGATAACCGTTTAAAGAGTGAAGGATGCTCGGGCATAATTGATGGAGAATTGATGAGTTCCATATGTAACCGATGAAGAACTTGATGACACGATCTTTTGTTTACAGTAGCCGAGTATAACACTCAAACATCTCTACCTCCACATAATGTCGATTAATGCTCATTAATTTGTAACCGACAATTCGCCTTTATAGACATTGAATAGCTTTGCTCTGACCATATATGTAACCCCGAATATAGCCTTCCCGAGGATAGTATAGATATGTGGAACAATTCTTGGTCATATGAATAGTTGATCCTTTGGGCCGACATTGAATAAGCAGAGGCCCCAGGCCCATTCTAACATCTGTTGATGGTCCGAGCCAATTGGCTTTAGTCATATAAATATGTATAACAGCTCCTAATGAACCGAGAACCCTTGTTAATCCTTTGACTAAGCTAATCACGGCCTAGTAATTACCCGGAGCACTACACTTCAAAATGGCACTGTTTTACCTTCATATTAAAAACCCTAAATGTCATTGTTTTGCAATTATTTTTAATATTAAAAAGAGGAGGGCTTGGTTAGAAATTTTCATAAATATAAAAACATTTTTGTCACCACCTTTAACTTATGTTGAAAAGCTTAAACCACTTCTGACGTACTCCACTTATCGTCGAAAGCCAACCTACACAAATTTTATCTCAATTTGTTGTTCGTTACTATTTTAAAAGCATAGAAAAAAATCCATTGTTGATTGCATTGGTTACGAGTGACATAAGAGTTTCTTTATTGTAATATAAGTCATTTACTAATGAGTAATGTTACATATATAAAAATTTTACAACTTTTTTTTTAGAAAAACTTTAAAGACATGTATTACATATGAATGGAGACACATTAAGTGTAACGCCCTCAAAACTGACCTTGACCAGCCTAGCAGGGTTATTGGCAATTACCCCACTTAAACCAACTGGTGGCTAAATTAGGAATCGCCTCTCTAAGTATTATCAGAGTTAATGCATAGAAATGTGAAATAAATCTGAGAAAAACTATAATCATTACAGTACAAGTATATTCCTCAAATAAAAACATGGAGCAACTAATCAATAATAAAAGGCAAACCTAATAACTTCATGAGGGATCTTAATATAAAAGCTGTGGTGGCTATCACGCCACTCCTGAGTCCTAGTAACAAGCTTCCTGAAAGGGTAATAACAATGTAAGTCTAATGACTTAATAAGTAAACCTCACAATTGGATATAACATGAGCTCATTATTAAGCAAAAATAAACGTGCAGTTTTGGTAAACATTTAAAAGAGTTCTTGTTTCCATTAATACACCTTGGAAATATTGTTTGGTATGGTAAAAGGTAGTGTACTCCCGATGGCAAGTGCCTAAGTATTTTAATGCATAAAAACTAATGCTTTATAGGTCTTAACTCTCATGTATGGTCCACCTGAGATATTACCCCTTCTCAGCAGGGTTTGCGCTATCCCGAAGGACCTGTAATACAATACCGGTGCCCCGGCTATTGTACGCTACCATCCACTACTAGTGGCGCGACCAAGTCCGGCCTCTAGTGGCCCACACCACTAATGATTTCCTTGCTATAGTGACCAACCATTTGGCAATGGGTGCACCGCTCACAAAAATCACTAGATCCAAGGCCCACACACACTTGACCATAGAATGAAGTCTATATAGTAAGCCCATGGACATTATTCCACACATACCGGTGTACCATGTCATACGATATATTTTATCAACTAGATATTAAAGCAATTACCAAGTTATTACAAAACGTAAACATGCTCATATCATACGCGTGGTCAGTCAACTGACATATCCCACATTTTTAAGGAAAGTGTTCGTAAGTGTTTGCACGACCTATCATTATAAGCAGTACTAGAGAACTCTACGAGGTTCCATCTAACTAAAAAGGGCTGCTAAAACCTTGAGCCACGTAACAGGGATTAAGGGGCGAGTGGCTTGCTCTCTGGATGAGCACTTGTTCCCCAAGGCGAACGTTCGGCCAAGGAGTAAAGCCCAACCCAAAAATCCTAAAATGTGTGCTAGGTTTCTATTTTAAGAAAGCTATAGGTTGGTACATCTCTTCCTAGGCTCAAAATAAACACAAGTACCACAAAAAAACACAACACAAAGAATCAAAGAGGTGTTTAAAAGCCTTTTGAAAACACTTCTTCCTCTTTTTAAGAAATAGGCACATCCAAGTGCAAAACATACAACTTTAAAGGAAACAAAGGTGATTTGAAAAACCTTTTCGAAATCATTCTTGTTTTATGAAGAAAGGCACAAAGACTTGTTATAGCAAAAACTTGAAACTTTAAAGAGAATGATGTTTCTCTCTTCTCCATGGTTACTCACAACCTCACACACACTCAAGAATCAAGGCAACATGGTTTCTCTAAGGCTTAGGAGGCAAAATGAAGGCTGAGGTCAAATGGAGGTGGGGTGTTTATAGGGGAAGGAAGCTGAGGGCAAAATGGGCATTCTATCAAAAAGGAACGAGCACTCGTGTGGTCCCCGATCAAGCGCTCTTGTACTGTTCACAATGAGCCAAAAATGCTTTTCAGGTCCTACGCAATCAGATCCATGTCCTCAAAAATTACTCGAATCAGATCCTGCGCAATCACCCACGTCTGCTCCGAAGGCATCTTCGTCTAAGCTAGTTAAACCGCACAATTATTCGTAATGGAGGGGGTAAAACATAAAATAAAGGGGTAAGTCTAAAGACTTAGTGAATGTTAACGCATATAATGCCCATGCAAGTTTTTGTAATGAACTCTGATTTTTATAAAGTATGCAACAGTTCTAATATGACAAATTTGCATAGGTGTGATATAGATATATGATAGATGCATATGATATGGAGCAACAGTCATAGTTTAACAGTATAATCTACCCGAGATATTACCCCTTCTCAGCAAGGTTGACACTGTCCCAAGTGACCTGTAATACAACACTGGTGCCCCGGATATTGTACGCTACCGTCCATCCTATTAATGGCACGATCGAGTCCGACCTCGGGTGACTGCCCGTTAAGGCTATGCCAGTTATGAAACAACCAATGGATCCAAGGCCCATACAACACACACATTTGACCATAAAGTTAACATGTATAGTAAGCCCATGGCCATTATACCGCATGTATCGGTGTACCATATCATACAATGCAATTTATTTTGTCTATATGTTACATGCATACTTTTTACAAGTCTCACTTTGTTAACATATTCAGCACAACGTTTTTCTCAAAAATGCCAGAGTTCATGTGTAGCAAGTGTAAATCATAAGAGTTACAAATATGCATGTTTTGGTACACAAAATAGTCGTGTAGTCATGAAAAATAACAGCGAGCATTTTGTGAGTTAAAAATCACATGAGTCGTATAAATTCTCCGAATACTCCTCCGAAAGGTCCGGGTTCCCCAAATATGTGGAAAACCTTCTATTAATCCTAATTCCACTGAAACAACTCTATAACAAGAAAAATGGGGCTATCGGATGGCCGACCAAAATAGCGTTCCCTGGAATGCTTCAGACCATATGTCTGGGCTCGATACCGTACGTCCGCTCCGAAGGATTTCAGGTAGAACCTTATTTTGTCCATTCGTCCTCCTATCCTCCCAAATGGATTTCTAAGGCTACCAAAAGGCTTTCTAAGACTACCTATCTCAAAAAATGTCTTCATGCAAAACAAAACACGCTAAATCAAGATAAACTACTAAACTGCCAAGATTAAAGCATAACCTAGCTAGAAACTCAAAACCAATAACTGAGCTATCAATTAAACAGCATAACAACTAAGAAACGAGTTAAGCTTAAGGATATTACCTCCTTGAAGCGAAACTTCAAGACCCTCCTCTCTTCTCCATACAAAACACACTCTCACAGAGTTCTGGGAGCCTGGGGGCGTAAATGAGCATGTGAGAGTAAGGGGGGTAGGGGTTATTTATAATAGAGGGCGCTACCAACTTCTCTAAAAAGTAGCGGACATCCAGTACTATTAGAGCGTACGTTCGGTACTATTTACACAGCGGTCTAAAGGTTGTAGCGTACGTCCAGGTATTATCTAGTGGTTTTTCAAAAAACAGCGTACGTCCGGTGGTACCCCATCGTACATCCTTGTACTTTTTGCAGGTGTACGTACAGTGGTCCCCCTGCTATGTCCTCTACTACAGACAAGAGCGTATGTCTGTCAACCCTAGTGTATGTCCTCCACTACAGACAAGAGCGTACGTCTGTCAACCCTAGTGTACGCTTGGTCCAAAAGTCCAAATTTTCAAAATGCCACTCTAGCGGTCCTTAGTGACCTAAAACCCAAATTAACCCTCTAACTAAGCTACCTAAGCTTAGTTAATTTATTTGGGTCATTAAGCTTCAACCAAACTAAGGAATAGGAATAACTATTTCATTCCACACTCTTCTATTCCCAAGAGTAGTTATTCCTTTTCTTGATGGAATAGTCATTCCACGCCAAACGAGCCCAGACTCTTTTTTCCCATCTCCCACATTGATTAAAAAAACAAAAAATGGAGACACATTAGTAAAAGAAAAAAAAAAAAAATTTATATCTTCCAATCACTTGCTAATACGGTCAAGTCTCGGGGAGGTCCGGTTCGATCTCGGTCAGGTCCCGGGTGGGTCCTGTTCAAGTCTTGGCGGGGTCCCGGGAAAGTCCCAGGCGGGTCTTGGGCAAGTTTGGGCAGGTCCCGTTCAAGTCCTCTCGGGTCTCAGGCAGGTCCTCGCGGGGGCGAGCGGGTCTTGGGCGAGTCCCGGTCAAGTCTCGAGTGGGTCCCGAGTAAGTCTCGGCGAGGTTCTGGATGGGTCTTGGCAAGGTTCGTCGATTTGAGAATTAGATGCTCAAAGTCGAGAAAGTTTTCCGAAAATTAAACAAAAATTTTCGATCAAAAAAATTTTTTTTCCATTGACTACTGTTTTACATCGTAAAATGTAGAAATCCTTTTCTATAAACCATTTTAGGTCGAAGTAAACGAAGCCTTAGTGTGTGTATATTTCAAAAAAAAAAAAAGAAAAAAAAAATAGTGGGTGTATATGGACGTGGGCTAGAAATCGTGCTGACGTGGACCACACTATCATAACCCTCCCTCCCCACCTCCCAACTTCCATAACCGTTCTCTCGCGCTTTTACATTTCTCACTTTCTCCAAAACGGAATCAATTTCTGCAAACTTCAATTGAAATTCAAAATTCAAAGAATATTCACATCTTCACAATGAGAATCGGATTGAGCCGAGCAAAGCGAAAGCTCGAAGCGGAGCCAGTGCCTTTCGTCAAGAAGAAGCTCCGCTCGGAGATACCTCGCCGGAGACGATCTCAGATCTCTCCAATTCTGTACTCGTCTCTAAATTTAACTGCTCCATGCAATAATTCTGGATTCTCTGCTTTTTCGGTGGAGTCCAGCTCGTGCTCGTACTTCGATAGCGAAGTGTCATGCGGTTCGAGTAGAGCTTGCGTTGGATCGGAGAGCAAGGGGAGGTCGAGCTTGAGAAAGAGACAAATCGATGAGATTAAAGGATCTAGAGGTTTGGTTAAGGCCAATAAGATTGTTGGAGACGCACCGTTTCGTAGATCATATCACAGAAAGAAGGAAATTGGAGGAAAAGGTGAAGTAGAGGTGTCCGAGTCGTCGTGCGTAGAGTCGAATTGTGGAGCTGATGCTGAAATTTTGTTAGGAAGGATATCCAATTCAAATAGAAAATGTGAAAAAGTAAGTGAGATTGTGAAAGTGATTGAAGAAATTGAAGGCTCTGAAGCTGTTTCCAAATCGGAGATTTCTCGTGTCGAGCAAATTTCCGGTGGAGTTTTGAATTTTAAGGCAGAAAATGTCAGACTTCCGTCCGCGTTTAAGGAGAACGATGTCCTTTCTGTTACGTCTGGTGTCGATTCATGTTCTGTGGCGAAGTACACTGACGAAGGAAGCGAAGAAACTGAGAACAGAGCATTGGAATTTGAGTATTCTGAGATTTCAGGAAATCTCTTCGACGCGAGTTTCACAGTTCCGAACTCGGAGTCGACAATAGAACAGAATCAAAAGAGCTTGGACTTTGAGTCCGATCTCGCTTGTACAGAGCAATTCTCATACGAGGACGTCTCCGAGTACTCGTCCGGTCTTTTCCTGGAAAATTCGGACGTAGAATTCTCGGATTACACTCCGTCTATTTTCTTCAATTCTGGAAGCGAATTTTCCGAGTGCTCTTGGGAAGATTCAACTCCGTCACATACTTTCTCTCTACTCCATCAGTACAGAGAGGAATTCTCGAGGTCAATTACTGCTCTAGACAGCACAATTGCTTCACGCTTTGAAAACAAGTATCACAATCAAGATACAGTATGTTTTCTATCGCAATTCGTTTGGTTTCCGTTTGCTTTTCCGTTCATTTTCTTAGCAACCAAACAGAGAAATAAATTACGTACGTGTCTTTATTTTTTTAGATTAATATTATGTGTCACGTATCGAATTATCTCAATTTAATTTAATTTAATTTTCAATCTGTTTTATTTAGTTTTTGAGGTTTGAAGACGAGGAACATGAAGAGAGCTACAAGGCGTTGAGAGACAGAGAGAGGAGGCAAGTGTTTCTTCATAATTACGCCGAGGATTACCGCTCCACGACGGAGTATGGCGATCTCATCCTCCAGCAACGGTCGCAGATGGTCAACTGGATCGTTGAGGTCAGTCCTCCTCAGAACCTCGTCTTGCCTTGTATGAATTAATCGCCTTAATTTAGAAATTAAAAAACGACACCGTTTTTTATGAGAACGTGCTTTGACACAGTTCTTGGGAAAGTGGGAACAGTGAACACGTTCTATGAAGCAGGTGCAGTTAGAGAAGGGCAAATATTCTCTACACTGACCATTTTCTGGTAACCATTGGTCCTTCAAGTCGTTTTGTGACACGTCACTGTGTACGGAACTGATGCATCATTGGATGCACTTTTTTCGTGTATTCCATCGGGAAACCATTGAAGTGTTTGTTTTAGAAGTTTATAACTCACTAGTTTTGCTTTTCTTCTGGTACCCTGTGGTACAGTTCTTAAGCTCGCTCTCGATACAAATTTTGAGGGTGGTTTGGTCATTTACTATGTTAACGGACTGTAGTTATCGTGTACAATTTTCTTTCTTTTTTATTATCTGTAAATCAAGAGATAACCGACTTGAATCTGCTGATTCCTCTGGGAAAGGACTAATTACTGATTAGCTTCGGCATCTAGAATTCAAAGAAACTCGTTACTGAATTACTTGTATCGGGCAAGTGCACACTTGCCATTTAAAAAAAAAAACAAATTATTATGGGGTGATAATTTGCTAATTTGTGCACAAATTTCTACTTTTTTATTTTTTTTGTTGGGGGATGATTGGATTGCTTGTTTGTATTGCTAATTTGTGCAATTTGCTAAGAAAACGCAGCAATCTACTGAAAGGAAGCTTCAGCAGGAGACGATGTTCCTAGGAGTTAGCCTCTTTGATCGATTCTTAAGCAAAGGATTCTTCAGAGACAAGGGGAACCTTCAAATTGTTGGAATAGCCTGTCTTACGTTAGCCACCAGGTTGGAAGAGAATCAGCCTTACAATAGGTAAATCATATTTCTCTCATCTTTCCTAACACCCCCTTGCCTCAATAAATATTTAATTTGTATTTTTTTTTTTTTTTCTCTCAATCGGGAAAAAGATGGAAACGAGAAATCTTAGGGGTGTGGTCAGTGATCTTTCTCTCGCATCACACATGCAAAGTTCTACTAACGCTTAAATAGAAGAACTCTTAATAACCTTGAGTGTGTCACACCAGCAGGTTCACTATGAAATGCAAACGATTTTTGCACAGTATATTATTGTCACATGACAGCATTGGGGTGCTTTAGGCATTGGTCTTGAAAAACATAAGAATAATATCATTAGTGTTATGCAATATGTATACAGTTTCATTTCTTGTAGATGGTTCCTAAATTGAGACTTTCAGTAAATAAATGAAAAGAAGAATTACTGCTAAAATTGTGAGAGCTCTATGCTGTGTTTTGTCCTAAATAGCTCGCATACACACTTGTTCTAAATGTTCTATCCCCTTCAATGACTTCCTCATTCTGTCATTCAAATTCTTCAGAAGCTAATATGATCAGTAGAATTCTCAGTTTGTCCAGATGGATGAGAATTTTACTAAATGCAAAATTTCTGATTGGCATTGTAGCGTGCAGCAAAATGATTTCTGCATAGGCTGCAATGTGTACACCAGATGGGAAGTGGTCGCCATGGAATGGCTGGTACAGGAGGTCCTCAACTTCCAGTGTTTCTTGCCCACCATTTACAACTTCTTGTGGTAACCCTTTTACCCCTCATTTTATTTCTTAGGCTAAGTGCGGTCTGGGTCTTGCATTCAACAATCCATCTTTCTTTCCAGTAACTGTTTCAGTCGAAGAGTTTTAACCACAGCTTGTCCTGCTTTCTCTTAACGCTTTTTTGGAATACATCATAGGTTCTACCTGAAAGCTTCCCAAGCTGACGCAGACGTAGAGAAGAGGGCCAAGTACCTGGCGGTGCTAGTCCTTTCGGCCCATGAGCAACTATGCTACTGGCCCTCAACAGTTGCAGCTGTTGTTGTCATCTTGGCTTCTCTAGAAAGCCGTAAAGATGCATTCCACCAAAGAGTGATCAAGGTATATGCATACTTAGAACTCATCATTATTAACTGTATCAAATTTTGTGGTCAGTGGCTTCGAATTGTCTCATGAAATAGAGCTGGTTTTGAGGCACTGCCGAAGCCTCAGGTAGTGTTTACAGATGCCATAGAGCAGAACTAGAGAGGTACACAATGCAGTCCCCCACCCTGAAATCCTAATCGCCTTTCTTATTTGTCTTATAAATTCATTACAATTTTCATATTTACTCAAAATTATACAGTCTACAAGTTCTATTGTTGCCTGTGTCCTCTTTCTTGGGTGCTAGTGTTCCACCTTTCTTTTTTTCTTTTTTTCACTCGATTCTCGTTTTAGTCCTAAGAAAATATCAGAAATCCCCCTTGGATTGCACTAACTGGCCTCACATTGAGATTTTGGTCTCCACAGAGCATGCATCAAAATTCTCACGCAGTAATCATATGATTTTGCAGACTCACATCAGAACAGAAGATCATGATTTATACCAATGCATAGAGGTAAGGAAATATAATAATATCTTTATACCTTTCTTCTGTGAAGTTTCTCATATTTGAACTTGCAACAAGTGAACCACAGGGAGACCGCTAAAGCATTGTTAAACACCAGATTTGTTATGTTTTTTTTGGGGGGGGTTCAATTTGACTATTACCATTTTAATCAGAAGTTAGCTACAGAGGTTCCTGACATTGTGTTTACTGCAACAGAGCCTCGAGTGGCTGTTAAGGTACATATGATTGCACGCTAGCTAGCAGAGAAGGAGCGGGAACATCAAACATTAATTGTTTACAATATTTTCACTGATCATCAAAGCATGGATGAAAGGTAGCTCGATAAGCACCTAAAAAAATAATTCTTTTTCCAATGAATACATATAGTGACCATTTCTTGTAAACTGTCCATAAAGGTACAAACTGGATCTTTACTTTCTTTCAGTAAGCCCTAGGACCTTTGAACTCATTTGTTGCTAATTTGTTCCTATGGACGCAATAACAGGTATATACATCAAAAGTTCTGAAGTTGTTTCCAATGTTTTCATTCTAATTTACAAGAGATTATAGGTCTCTTTTATGGGCACAGTTCTATCCACCGAGGAGACGACACCGTTGCTTCATTCCATCATCTGATAAGAAAGACTTACCAAATACCAGTTAGCTCGAGTGTCTATGGAATAATAACTAAATAATTTATGGCAAACCAAATAAATAAGATATCAATCTGGCGCCAATTTCTGTGGGGGCCTTGTCCTTTTGGAATAGATAATAGAACTTGGTTGTCAGGGGCATAAAAAACAGCAAGTTCATGTATTGCCTGACACTTGTACACAGAAACAAAAATGGCAAACAGAAAATACCTAAAAGGATCAAGAATTTATTTCAGTCATCATTGAGTCCTAAACATGACCGATTAGAACAAAATTTTTATTTGGACATGAATAGTAATCCATCTGTTAAGCCTCGTTCTATATGAGTCACAAAAACTTCTCAGAATGTCCGGAACAAATGCAACTCAAAAATCCATTTAGGATCAGCTACATGATCACGTTTCACCATTTTACTCTTGAGGCCAAATCTTTCGTTTGATTGTTTTTAGTTTTTATTTTATTTATTTATTTTTCTATGATTGCTTTTAGTTGTATGCTTATGATGAACCACCGATCTCTTCACCTTTTACTATTTCTCTTTCGGCTGAGTGAAAGAACCATAATCTCTACACTACACCAATGACTTTTTCAGCCTTCAATTTGCACAATATTGTGTAAAGAATCAAAGATTTACTGTGTTGTTGAAATGTTCCTCACTTGATTGATAGTGGAAACTCATTGTTTGCATTGATAGAGACTATAACATTTGAATTCTATGATAGTTACAAGATAAAAGGAAATATAAAATAGAACTTCATCTTATCTCATTAGTGATTATCTTCTTTTTGATTTGACTTCTTCTATGGACAATTTGGGTTTTTTTTTTAACCCTAGACTCATAATGACTCAAAATATTAATCACCCAACTCTGCATCCATTAAACAATGCACGAGGATCACACAACAAAAACTCTGCATTAGCAAAATTGGGACACATGCCATTGCATCAAAATGTTGTTTTCTTCTTCTTCTTCTTCTTCTTCTTCTTCTTCTTTTTCACCATTGTGGCATATACCAAAAAAAAAAAAAAACACTAAAATCAGCATTCTACCTGTAGAAGAAAATGATAAAACCATTTCCAGGCACAAAAACACACCTCTACAGCTAGATGGAAGAAAACAACATTCCAATCATTCAAGAGGGAGGGGAGAATAAATCGCACTGAAAATAGTGGCAAACAGAATACACTTCGTATAAGCCGAAAGAACAAAAACATCTACTTTGAAGTTTGAAATATGTATGATGGAAGGACCACAGGACAACTCCTTTCATAGGTAGTAATGCATTTTCTACCTATATTTTTGAGTCCGGTGGAAGCCTATGGACAAGCCAAACAATTCTAAATTCACTGCAGCAATCAATGTGGTTTATAGAATCTTGGTGTCGAAGCATATCATACAACAAACTGAAAAGGAATCCAACTGTACTGGGTAAAGGAAAATCCACAGCAGTCATATGATACCAAGCGCATTATTGTCATCAGCTGAATTGACTGGAACTGTTGGAGGCTCTGTTGAAGAAGACTCATCAAGATGGATTTGTGCAAAGTTGTTGATTATCCCTGTCCTTTCCCTGTAAAGAATCTCCTTCTTGTCCTCGTCAGCCTTTTCAACCTTCTCCTTGGTCATCATGGTAACATCCTCAGCTGCCTTTGCAACCGCACTAAATGCACTTGAAATCCATGAAGTTCCGGTTAATACATAATGATTGCTCATAATAGCAGTTCCTGCAGTGGCTGCCTTCTGTTCAGCAGCCGCAAACGCAAATTTCGTTTTCTCGGATACCTGGAAACGCTCATCCATGTCTCTCACCTTTTCGTTGACTATAGTTGTTCCAATGCTTAGCTTCTCACTCAGTCCCATTTTACGATCAATGGAAGCAACTGTGGCAGAGGCATTTGATGTAAAGTGATGCTGTTCATCAAAGGCTTTTGTCTTGTTAATGGCATCCTTTCCCAAGACCAAACCCTTAGCAAGCATTGTGCTCACTACAGCTTCAGCCTTCTTAACAGCAGAACTAGTAGCCGCTGCCTCTCTCTCCTTTAAAGAAGAAAATATAGAAAGTTCAGAAAGAAGGAATTGCTTTTTAGAAACTTTTTTTGTTTCTTAACTTGATTTCTGGATTGAGCGGAGGGAAAAAAAATAAAAGAAGAATTCGCTATATTTATATGCACATATACACAGTTAATTTAATAGCTATTTACCAAAAAAGAAAGAAAGAAAGAAGGCGAAGACTATATATCGCAATTTCCACATATGAACAAAAGAAGCATGCCAGTCTACTTCCATTTGGAAGTGTAAGGTCTCCAATATTTCATAAATCTGAAGAAAATTAAAATAAAATAAAAAAAATGTTCATCCTAAAGACATGTGCCCGAACGCCAGAAAAATGGACAAATAATTATTGACATACTTGCTATTAGCGCTATTCCACTGCATTTACACATCATAAGTAGCACTAGAGGGAATAATCATCCTTCATATCACCAAAAAATATAGATACAAAGATATATTTCATACAAGCTACAGGATTTACCAGGTTTGGTGGGATAAACCCAGGAGGCAGCTGGTAATTCTCAACAAGTGTAATAGAGACAGAAAGATCAGCTATTGTAGCTCCCTGAGTTGACAAGTAAGACAAATTAGAACAGAGATTTTAAAAATGAAAGCCAAAATGTTATCCTACACACAGGTTGGAATGGTCCTAGAGGTATTAGAAGGTTTAGGACCTATGGTGATGAGAAAATTAAATAGAAAGGATGGTGGATACTTCAAGGGAGCCAAGGCCTCCTAAATTTCACACAAGAAATATGATAAAGAAATTGTACGATTGTCTTATTCAATTACTCTAGGGTTCTTATAGAAGACCCCTTACAAGTTCTAGGGATAATTAGGGAAAATATCCCTGCTTTTCTACATGTAGAAGAAAAGTTACTACCTAATAAATAAAATTACATTACTTGGAGAAGAAAGATACTCCTTATCTTTTCCTAATTAGATATTACATTATTTGAAAAGAAAAATCTTTATTCTTGCCAAAATGAACTGTCTTTATTCTTTTACCCAAATGAGCTGGTTGATGACACAAGTGTTAAGGAAGGCATGCAAGGATGAGATATCCGAGATTGCCTTGAGATATGGCCAATGCCTTCATGCAAGATCTCAAGGTTTAATCCCTGTAGAACAAGAAGTGCTTACTGCATTGGCTTGACCAATTGTCTTGAGCAAACTTACTAATGTAGGGCAGATACATACAAGAGTAACACTTAAACCAGCTGATGTTGTAATCTTCCAGAGATATAGCATTTATAGTATAATTTAATTTCAAAAATTTTGAATTTTTACCATAAGAGATTCTTAAGGCTCATGTATATATATAGGATCTCAGCCTGATGAAAATTTGTGTGTAACTCTAAGATTAACAGTTGAACTGCCATCATCCTAGATGAACATACCGATAGGAGCACTGCTGTATCTGCTCCCTGTGAATCCTTGAAGGTAACATAGGAAAGTTGGGTAGTATCGGTCTCCCTATCAAAAGTACAACCAAATCTTCTGAGAATGACTTTACTACCTATGACCCATAATGTAAATATAATTCAAGTGTACTGACCTTTGCATTTCAATGTATTGAATATCCCCAGAAAATGAAAAGAATTCTCTGATATCCCTTTCAGACGCAGCTAGTGAAATGTTGCTGATCTTAACAGTTCTTATCTGTGAGGAGCAAAAACATATATAAATTTGGTTACTTTTTTTCCAAGGGACTACTCAATCAAATTGAACACTGACCACATTTAAGAATTGGGTTTAGGACAAAAACAACTTTCAGCCCAAGTTCTTTTTTTCTTTTTTCATTTTTATATGACGAGGAACCTCGACAAGGCAAGGCTCTTCGGACCCATTCCTGTAGAGTAAACCTCGGACCCGTGCACCACACCCTTGGAAGTTTTCCTACACGGATCAGGGTAAATCGCTGGCTTTTACACCAGGGGTGTGGCCCCAAAGGGGAGTTTGCACCTAGTAAGTCTCGAACTTGGGATCTATGGGGTGATACTCCGTAAGACCACAAGCCTCAGCCCAAGTTCTTGACAGATAACTATATAAGTTGTTGCTGAAACTGAGAAACAGGTAGCTAAGTGATTGAAAGAAAATCAGTTTTCCCTTTTAACAAATTCATATGTTACTATGATTATTACTATTGCTGCTACTGCTAGTACAAGTAGTATAGTGATTGATGTTATTGAAAATTTCCAAAAGCAAATATTTTTCATTCCACAGCCTAAAAACAAAAGCACATTCTTCACTACTAGTATCCAGATAATAAACAAAACTCCACTATTAATAGCTACCCTAAAAATTTTGTTTCCTCACATCTGAAACATTGATTATCCAGTTTGGTGTCATAGCTGACTGGTGAACTGTTCCAATCCCCTGATCAGTATGGTCAGCGGGGACCTGCATGGAAAATGCTACATAAGGTGCTTTTTCAGGGTTAGAGGCAAAATAGAAAGACAGAAGAAGCACAATAGAAATGAACATAGCATATAGTGATGAAGCCAAGGTGAAAGAAAAGGGAGACAAGGAAAATTTGAAGTAAAAGCATACTTAATAATGGAAGATTCATAAGGTCCAGGATATGAAGGTATGCTATTCCAGTGTATGCTTAAATGCATCAACAAGCAGGAAATGAATCAAATATTTGTGTGTGTGTGTGTGTGTGTGTGTTTTTCCTAATTTAGAGTCTCATGGAAATCCTAGAAAAGCAGAACAAAAACAAAAACAACAGCTCCGGTTCCTAGGCACAAGCGAAAGAGCAACACAAAAAGAACAAATATATTTGAATGTAGATCGATATCAAGCGCTTTTAATCATTCGCATTAATTCCCAAACCGTAGAGATCTTAGTGGGCTGCCAAACAGAGCATAAGACAAAGCAACATTTGCGTTTCCAACATGCGTTTTATATCAGATCTTGAACAATCAGACATGGGCGTCAATGAAATCTAAGGATCTACCAACCGCGAGGTTAAACACATTACATACTCACCGACATCTGAAGATAGTGGAAGAGTTGGTTTGACGATTGAAACTGGAGAACAGCAAGCAGAGGATGGAGAGGGAGGGGATTGGGTTTTCTTTTTCATTTTGTTTTATTCTCTCTTCTCAGCGGGAAGTTCGCGCGCCCCCTCACGAGATGAGACTCGACTTCAATTATTATTATTATTATTATTATTATGATTATTATTATTATTATTATTTTTTTTTTGAGAAATTTCAAGTAAACCCTGAACTAATACGCGTTTTGAAAAAACCTTTCAAATTTAAAAAACTTTCAATTTAATGCAATAAACTATTCCATCAATTTTCAGCTCTAAACGAACGTTAAACATGATTAAATAACCTTTTATACTCATGATTTTTTTTTATATAGAATTTCAAATTTACCCTGTGACCCAAATGTTTTTCTTTTATTAAAAAACGATAATAAATGGTATTTTGGTATTTTTGTCCATTTTTGTTAAAGTTAGTTAGTTAACTTTGAAAAATTGTCTTCAAGTGTAACTCAATCGGCTGTGGACCACGTCTCATGAAACAGAGGTTACTAGTTCGAATTTCTCTCCCCATTCCCTTGTGTGAACATCTTAAAAAAAAAAAAAAACTCAAAAAATTAAATTGAAAGTTTAGGGGATTAAATTAAGCGTTTTTAAAATTTTGAGGGTCTTTGAAATTTTTTTTATTTTTTTTAGGATGAGAGTTGACGCTTGAGTATGATTCTTTTACTATTTTACCAAATGAGATTAATAATTGGCGTTGATTTACATAATTATAGGATTTGACTTGAGGGGTGTAACAGAAATTACAGAAAATCTCGTGTAGTTATTTTTTTTTTTTTTTTGAAAAATCTTGTCGATACTTCCTCTAATAACAAATCAGTCAAAAAAAGAGCAGATTGCTCAATGGCTACAATCTCACATATACCACTGGAGTAGCATCCCCCACGTTCTATCCACAGCTAAGCCAGGTTTCTATTATAAACCTTTTATGAATTATCCTTATTTTCAAATAGATGTAATAAAATAAAATACTAAACATAGGTGAGATAGTTAACTATTCTAATTATGAGTAACCCTAGAAATTATATATATATATATATATATATATATATATTTTTTTTATTTCAGGGCGGAATCACGTTGGGCCTTGGCTGGAACCTCAAGGCCCAAGGTGGTCCCAAAAAAAATATAATAAATTATAAAATTCTTATAAAATTTAATTTTTGACTTGCGCAAATTATTATTTTTAGAATTTTGCCCCTCCAAACACAAATCTCTAGTTCCTCTCTTGACCGTCTTAGTTAATTCTTGAATTAATTATTGTTAAAGAAAAATCAAATAATTAATTAGAATTGTCACATCAATATTGCGAGATAAATGTTATCTGATATTGCATCTTGTTTGCTTTCAATTGCTTATTGTCAACGTAAAAGTATAGTAAGATTCCTTTATCACATTATCAACAACGCCAGTATGTTTTTACTTCATGTGGAAAAATCAACTATTCAAGACCAAAAACATAATAAAAAAATAAAAAATAAATAAAAAAAAGGTAGAAAAGGTGAAAAATGTTATATATGCATTTGTGCATCAGGTAGATGACCATTTAATTTCTATCTCTTGGTGTAGTCACTTGAAATTCCTATTGTATTTATGTAACCTCTTGATTCATATATTCATATATTCCTTATCATCCCATTAATATTATGATTCTATGTGTCACGGGGCTAATTTTTCACCTTCAACCAGCCACGTGATGGCCCTAAGCAACGCACCACACAGCGCCTTAGGCAGCCAACGCACCCTCACCAAACTGAGGTTAGTGGAAAGCCAAGCACAGCACAAGCACAACACACTTACTTTTTACGGGAGCAACACCTCCCAACCTTTACAATTCACTCAACGAATCTGTACAAAGACGGATTAGGGTCCACAATACTTTGGAGCCCTTAGTCTCAACACCAACTCAGCCCTAAGGCTTACAAGAGATACATGAATGACCCAGCCACCAAGGCTTTACAAGACAACAATGAAACTCTCACACAGCCCACTGTTTCTCACTACAAAGTCAATCAGCACTCCCCCAAGTGTGTGGCCCTCTTCCACAACGCTTGTCTGTTACAAGCAACCAGAGTCTCCCTTCTAGCAGCAAGCAACTTCGGCCTCCAGCAGCACTTCGACAGTCTCCAGCACACACAAGCCTTCTCTGCCCTAAGCACCCCTTCAGCTCACTTTGAGCTCTCAACCTACAGCCAAGCTTTCTCTCTCAGCTTTTCTGTACTCTCGAGCTGCTCCATCAAGCAGCCATGCCTTGCTTAAATAAGCCCCAGCATGGATCTCAACTCATGGCAGTGGGCTGCCACGTGGCTCCAGTCCACTGCACCCAATGTAGCTACCAACAGGCATGCTGCCTCTCTTCAGCATGCCCTGCACCAGCCAACCACGTGTTGCAGGCCCCCTTAGCCCATTTGAATTCGTCCAACCCCTTCAGCTTGTGCACTGCCACAAGGCAGCCAACTTGTAGCCATCAGGAGGAAGGGCTTTGCTGCAGTGGGCTGCCACCTGGCTCCAACCCACTGCCTGTTGCAGCTTCACCATTTAGCAACCAGCCACCTGGACCATGCTCCCTGGTCCATTCGAATTCAGCCAACACCTTCAGCTGATACTGCTACAAGGCAACTCATTTGTAGCAAGCTATGCTGCAGTGGGCTGCCACCTGGTTGCAGCCCACAGCATGGTGCAACATGGTCTCCTCCAGCAAGCAGCCTGCCACCTGGATCATGCTCCCTGGTCCATTTGAATCTAGCCAACACCCTTGCTTAGCTTGCTGCCACAAGGCAGCCCTTGCAGCTCCACTGCAAGCTCCAACTGCACCATTGAGGTTCAACAAGCTTCCTGCCACTTGTCCAAGTCCTGCAGGCAAGGCAGAGTACCCCTCTGCCCACTGTAGCAGGCAATCTTCAGCCATGGGGCTTGGCCAGCGCCCCACACCATCCCACTGCTACACTCAAGGTCATTCAACCTTCCAACTCCACTGCAAGGCAATCATAGCACCCTGGCACAACAGGTCTTCTTGAACAAGGCAAGGGCACCATGTGGCTGATCCAGCAAGCCACACCATGCTCAACAGCACCATCACTTGGGCAGGGCAGTGCCACCACGTGGCCACTGCCTGCAGGCATTCCTCCAGCATAACTCAAAGGCATCTTGGCCGCCATGTGGCCCCTCTCAGCAGCATACTGCACCATGGTCCAGACAGACAAGCATACAAGGGCCTGGGCCACGCCCAGCCCACTCACACAAGCCATCCCAGCAATCCATGCGCCCCACAGTAGCTCTTGGGCCAACAGCAACATGCCCAAGCACCTTGACAGTGCATGGGCTACCTCCTTTGATCCTTTGTAGCAAGTTTTAGCTTTCTCCAAGCAGCATCCTCAACCTAGGCATGCTCCTTCATGCCTTGGCTTAGTGGCCAGCAGGGGTGCAAAGCACTCATGCCCCTACTGCCACCCCACAGCCACATTAGGGCTGTGACACTATGCCTACAAAAGGAGTCTTGAGGAGAGTAAGAAACATATAACAAAGGAGATGAATAAGATGCTACAATATCTCTATCTTGTCTTGCAATTTCTTTTTTGTTTTATTTCCCAACACGTTATCACCATCAAGTTTAGTCAATCGTAAAAGAAAGTTGTGTTCTTTTGTTTTTCAATGTTATCTCTGGTATCCCCCGCCCCCCACTTTTATCACACAAGCAACAAGTGGGAAATATCTAATTTCTTACTTGACATTATTACTTATTAAAATTCACACAATAAAAATTATTATGTATAAAATTATAACACATGTAAGATAGGCGTTGTCTTGAGGGACATGTAGTAAAACATCAGTGCCCCAAATGTTGCCGCATACCATCTAGAGGGACCAGGTTGACCGGCCCAAGGCCTCCCCCCTAGGTCATATTCTCCCCCTCCTGACTAGTCACTTTCTCCCCTTCCTGGCCGGTCACTTTTCCCCCCTCTCCATAGCACCCCATACTAACTTGGGCGTCGAAGTCCCTCCATCCCTCTAAGGCCGGCGGACTTCTAACGCATTTTACCTCTTTTACATGCAGATCTCCTCCCTAGAAGACAGCTTGAGGCCATTGCTGGTTTTGTACACCAACACCATCCGACACTAGTAATAGTCCGACTAAATCCGACCTTAAGTGGCCTATAATGCTAATGACGTCGGTGAGTTGTTATCAATATAATAATTAGACTGTGGGCCCTCTAGTCAATTTTATGAGATTTTCTACCTAAACCGATTTGATTGCAAGCCACTAATACACTGGTAGCCTTTAATTTACTAGGTTGGTTGGGCTTTATTCTCCATTTACAATGAATAAGGACCAAAATCTTTTGTCTGCTCAACATCTGGGCAGTACCCAAAAGTGCTCCCAACCCTTGTCAACCCTAACTTTTGGACTACTTTGGTGTTTAGAGTCAAATTGCTTCCGCTGATATTTTTGGCAAAATTTTCCATGATCACATTAAGCTCTTCATAATCTAATGTCGAATTACTTGATCCACTGTGATATATTATAAAAGCTCACAAGACACCAACAACTTTCTTCTTTTTACCTTTTTTCGTTGATCGGATTGGGGTGTTTACTTTTTATTGTTTAATCATTAATATTAGGGAATAAAAAGACCCACTCAAGATTTGAAAGGACAAAAGCTAACAACAACCTCAGTGGCCCATAATAGTACTTTTTTTTTTTCTTTTTTTTTTTCCCATGAACAGGCTGAAGGTAAATATATGTAGTGTTTTTTTTTTTATCCATCGCAAGCAGGAATATAAAATAAAAAAGTTTGGTCATCCATGTGCAGCAGCATGCACATAATTCAGCCACTGAATCCCTGCCATCCCATCGACTCAAAAATACCTTTTGGGTACCCATTTTGTCTGCCACATTCACACGAAAACAGAAAAACCAAACATTTTTCGCCATAATTGATGGCCCGATTAGACACCTATCAAAGACCAGATAATAACGGCCCCGACCAAAAAGAAGGCCAACTACCCCTGCCAACACACTGTAAAACATTACATTCTCATCAACCGCATGGTTACTAAGAAGAAAATCCTTCTTTGCTGGTCAAATACAAAGCCAAAAGAAAAAGAAAAAAAAATTTTCTTGCTCTCGCGGGCTGTACATTATCAATGAACATTCTTCTCACATGATGCGGGGCTCCACCTCCCAACTAACCCAGCAAAATCCAAGAGGGGTGTCTAGTTTGGAGAGAATTTACTTCGATAGATTATATCCTTTATAGAACAAAAATAGCTGTCATGTATCTGCTTTACTGCCTTAATAGACCAAAATTGTAAATTTGATCAAATAAAATTGACAGGAACTGTATAAGAAATATAAGGAATTGACAACCCAAAAAAAAGAAAAAAAAAAAAGAAAGGATGGAACATTAATTTTGTTTAAGCCTCAACAAAGAGGAGCCCTCCTAGGGACCCCTTTCCTCTTGTGCAATAGCCTCCTCGGCTTCAAAGCTGAATTCAACCAAGCTCTTATCTCCTCAGATGAATCAGCTATGGAGATTGACGATTCCATTTCATTCATGTCTGTTTCTTGATAGCAATTTTGCTTCGAAGGCATATCAATTTCAGGAATGGGGACAGCAATCATGTTATGGTTTTGATCCTTAGGCTTCACAGAAATTACCGAGACCTGAAAATATGTACACCATGAGAATCACTAATACTTTTGAGGGGTTCAAGCAAAATGCATATCATTGACTTTGTTGAGTGTTCCAAGTGGAGTTGAGGAAATCAGGATTTGGTCTCTCTACCTTGCATGCAATCGAACAGAAGCGATTAGGAAGGTCTTGTAGGTATCTCCCACAAGCTTCGCAAGTACCACCAAACTTTGATTTAGTTGATGGTTTCGCATCTTTGGATTGCGGTCGAGGATTGAGATGCACGGCTTTTTCACCATTGATTTTATATGTCTGCGAAATCAGGTCATCATTAGTCGAAGTCGACATTGATATACATTTCTAAACTAAAAAAAAAATTGAAAAACAGTGAGGAACCACTGATTGAAGCTCCCATGAGGAAAAGCTTCCTATCGATAAGAGAATTGTAATTAGGAATATGAGATGTGAAGTACACCAAATCAGCAATACAATTCAAAAACTCAACTCTAAATATAACTAAAGCTGCACTGAAATTAAAAAAAATTAAAGTTTATTCCACAAACTAACGCATCAAATAATCATTGACTGATGAAATAAGTATGGTCAAAGCTTTACTAGTAACCTATCAACTAGAATAACTAGTAATGTAAGCAACAACATTGAAGAGGTACCATATGGTGATGAAGATTCAGTGATAATGTCCATAATATTATGCTAACTTAAAAGTTAATGGAGAGTGAGCAAACTGAGATTCAATGCACTACATTAACAATAGAAGTTTATCAATAACCCTGCTGTCAACTACAAACAATCAGAAACCTAAAAATGCATACTCATGATTATTAACAACACAAGTCATAAATAATATATAATTGCATGAGTGGTAATTAGACCAATAATACAAGATGGACCAAATTGATTACATATTTTAAAGTCACTAAGGTAGAAAAAAATCTCATCAGATTGACAATTAAGACAAAAACCTGAATTTTAGAGCAGTCAAGATGCTTCTGCATTTCTTGAAGGCGGACAACATCATGGTAGACATATTTGCAGATCTGAAGCCGCCGGTGGAAGCAATGAGCTGTCATACAATGCCTACAAAATCCAAGACTACAGTCGATGCAAAACACATTTTCTTCATTTTTCCGAAGCTCTTGATGATGAATGCAAGAACCAAAGAATTTCCTATGTAAAAGAGTACTAAGCCAGTCTGTTTTCTTTTTCTTCATATAAAACTCACACTCTGCCTGGAAAAACCAATCCATCTGCTGCATAAAATCCACACAACACTTGAGAAAAATTTAAAATAACTATATAATCATTAGAAACAGCAGTATTCAATAATCAACATTTGCAAATAAATTGTATTGCTTTGTCATCAAATTCAAGAAAATTAAATTAAATTTGCAAAACCCTTTTGAGAAACCTAAAACCACCACAAATCATAACGACTTCCATCATTTAAGATTTCACAATCAATAATAAAGTATATGTCTTAAGTATCAAATTCACAGAAGTTCAATCAAATTTACAAACCCTTTAAACAAATCTAAAGCTAATATAAGTCATCTAGCTTCAACATTTAATATTCAAGCCATAGTGGTCAAATTTGTGAAAACACAGTCAAATCTATAGTGACCTAAACTACATAGAACATGAGAATGTAAAATTTAAGCCGCCCTTCTTTTCTCAGTTCTAATTTCCAAATTGATATTAATTTCCAAAGAAATAGTTTTCTCGGCAATCAAACAGATTAATAATAGGCAAAGAAATTCAATCACAGTCAAAGAGCAACAAACCGAAAAATTGGTAAAAGAAAATAACAAATTTACAAAAAAGTAACTTTGTTTTGATCAACAACACTTTAATCAAATAAAAGAACAAAACTTTAATCAAATAACACAATAAAAATGAAAACTTTTGACACAAACAGTTATGTTCTTACTTGAATTTCAGACTGAATTGAATTTGCTACGGTTGCAGGGATTGCTGTGCAATGACAAAAACACAGATTTCTCACAATACAATGGGTTGTGAAGCAGCGGAACAGCGAGATGTCATGTAGAGACTAGAAACCTAAAAGATAATACAGCAATGTATCCATCCAAACAAAAAAACAAGAAAATAGAAGTAGAAATGGAAACAAAAATCTTTTGGGGTGCTGTGAATACTTCACTTATAGAGAAGAGCTGGCATACTATCGGCGGGAAGTTGATACATCGCAGCCGTTGGATTGAAATTCGTCGAACACTAGTCAAAGTTTTAGAGAGTGTTTTCAATGACAGTGACAGTGTGGGCCGTTTGATTTTCTCGTGGGCCCCTAATTCAAAACCCCCCCAAAAAAAAAAAAAAAAAATAATTAAAAAAAAAAACCCTAAAGAATTTGCCGATGAATCGTTGAAAACTTGCGTTGTCATGATTTAATAGCCACTTTCCCTCGTCCGAAATTTTCGGTATACTGTTCTTTTTGGTGGCGGCGTTTTGTTTTCTTTAGGTTTTTTTTATTTTATTTTATTATTTTTATTTTAGTGGTAATAATGCAAGGACTAATTTATATAAATTTCACTTTGAAGGATCTTATTTGGTATTGTTTATATAAATAAGGTAATGAGGGTCAAAATAATTAATTATAAGTTCATTAACACATCATGCATATTTATGATGCTCATATTTGAATACCAACTAAAAAAGTGTAATCCTTTTAGGGAGTACAATTTGTAATATATGCCTTCTCATCCTTTTCATTTGAAGTAAAAAAATAAAGAGAAATTATTTGAAGATTAAAATTATATTTTAAATAACGTGGTATTATATATACTGTTAAATATAAGAAATGATTAGTGTCAATAATTTGTCCATTTTTTTTTTTATATTTTCTTACAAATTTAATAGAGTAACTATTAGATTTGTGAGTTCTCTCTATAAATTTAATGGTTAATTTGTAAAATAATATAAAGAAAATATGGCCAAAGTGTTAACACAAATCATTTCTCAATACATTAAATACAATATAATGAAAAAGATGATGTATAATAATATGCAAACAACAACAGCTTGGTCAATGATTAACATTTTTTTTTGTATAGATTCTAATAATTCTATTTGCCTTTATACCGACAATTGCAATAATTGCAATATTGCCATGGATGGGATCATCAATTAGATGGAAATAACTTTTCTTTTTCTTTGAGAAGTAACATTATATTCATCATGATCTCGATCTTTTTAATACAAGTGTGTTTGGCATTGCGATTTTATGGAAAAAAGTGCGATTTTTAAATTAAATGGTAAAAAATAAATTGTTTGGGATTGAATTTTTTTTTTAAAAAAAAAATTCGATTGGAAAATGCAAAAAATAAAAATCTGTATTTTAAAATCATAGGTAAGAAGTTTTTTTTTTTTTTTAACGCACAATTTAAATGCTAAATTGCGATTTTAAAAGCTAAACTACAATTTTGCCAAACGCATAACTACGTTTTAAAAATAATGTTTTCAAATCGCATAATTTTAAATCACTATTTTTAAATCACATTTTTTTAAAATTCACAAATCCAAATAAACCATAAGTTATGTGTCTCCCCTTTTAATGGAAATAATATTATTTAGTAAATTATTATATGATTGTCATTCAACTTGATGATGGGTTAGTGAATATCATTCTTTGGATAAGCACTCACAAAAAATAAATAAATAAATAAATAAAACTAAACTAAGACTAACTTTTAATTATTACGTTATCTCTTTGGTTTTTTTTTTTTTTTTTATATGTCAACACAAGAGAGAGGAGGGGGATTCAAATTAGTGACATCCACTTCATTATGCGTGGTCTCACTTAAATGAGCTATCTTTTGAGGACAATCATTGTGTAATCTCACTATTAATCTACTAAATATTATTAATTATGATAAATTAGAGTTGAACTAATGCAAAGAGGGATTGGAATATGAGCATTTATATATACACATAGGAAGTCTTTATTGTTTAGAGATTTGGAGGGTGAATTTGGTCACTCTCGCACGCTTTCCAACGTTATGTTCTTCTTTTCTTTATTCCTAAATTCTAGTTGTAACGATTTGTTTGGCCTTTTTTTTTTTAATTATTCTTCTTGGTATACATTAAGAAGTTAATTATAGAATGTGATGATGTACAAGGATATGGGCCTCAGTTTTCTTTATTAGGTGAGCTCTTTTTAAAAAGGAAAGACAAAAAAAATATACTTTTGTCACACTTTACAGCAAAAATGACATTGACTTTAAAATTATAGAATGCCTTTCTTTCTATATTTGCTTTCCGAAATTTTTGGATTTATGAACAAATCTTGCTTTGATGATACGAGAAGAAAATGAAATGTTACTTGTCGTTGAACAAGTCTAGAAATTGCAACACTCACATTTGTCGTTTGGATTGATACGTGGTTTCCAATTTCCCGCATTTTCTGCTTACAATTTGATTCATTGGATAGCGTACCATTTTTCTTATGCTTTCACATTCAAGGATTCATTCATTTAAATTACTTAGTCCAAATAACTACGCCAATTGATAATGTTTTCTCTAAACTATTAAAATATTGTTAATGTTTCTTAAAAGCTAACAAAAGATAAAAATACTCATATAAATTTTTCAATAATACAAAAACACTCCTATAAATTTGAAAAAAAAATTAAAAAAAAATTAAAAATGATTTTTTTTTTAAAAAAAGGTAAATGTATAATAAGTCTCTGAGTCAATCCGCCAAAATTAAAAACTCTCTAAGATTTTTTTTTTTTTTTTTTTCAAAAATTTACTTCATGGGTCAATCGAAATGCCAATAAAATCGATACCATCAAAATTTTCTGACTGCCGTTAGTCCCAATCAAAACATACCGTTTTGCCACGTTAGCATATTAATTTTTTATTAATTTAATTTAAAAATTAATTCTAAAAAAAAAAAAAAAAAAAAAACCATTCCCATCTCTGGATCTTGTACTCTCTTTGTTTTTCTATTTACTTGATTTGTTCGCATTAGAATTGTGTTTTCCTGCTCGTTCCTGTTTGGTTCCCAAGAAAGCTGATAAACGATTGGAAAATGAATGGCTCATCAAATGATTTGAGCGTAATGGCTAATTGAGGTTTCGCTTTTCTCTGGCGCCAAATGATGGGAATTTAGTGACTTGGAAATTGCGGTTTTTGTTTGTTTGGTTGTCTGTATTTTCTCTGCAACCAAACGGGGGTCGGTGATGAGTCTTTGGTGGATTTGGTTGTTCTGTAATCAAATCGGAGTCCTTCACTGTGAAAATTAATTTTTATATCACTGCCTTTAAAATATGAATTTGTTGTGATTGATGATGCTTTCTTCAGAGTTTGAGTGGGCTTCAAAATTTTCCCCACAGAAACAAAAATCTAAACCAATTTTTTATTTTATTTTTTATTGGCATTTATTGACCCACATCCGTGATACCTTCATAATCATCCTCCAAATGGGTGCCGTCTTAATGTTCGTAGGTCAAATGCCGGTTATCAAGGTCTAAGCTTTTGTGTTTGGTTCTTTCCAGATTGTTAGAATTTTTGGGGTATACGATTGGATTAGTGAATTTGTGTGATTTGGTTTGTTTTGTAGATGACGAGAATGGCGGGCCAGTTTGCGAAGCCAAGATCGGATCCGTTCGAGGAGACTAACGGTGTGAAGTTGCCTAGTTACAGAGGGGACAATGTGAACAGAGATGCTTCTTCAAACTTTTTTTCTTTTATTTTCTTTTATGTTTGTATTTTTAGAATTAATTTTTAAATTAAATTAATAAAAATAATAATAATATGCCGACGTGGCAAAATGGTGCGTTTTGATTAGACCTAACGGCCGTTAGAAAATTTTGACGGTAGGTATCAATGTTTCCCTCAATGACAAAACAACCCTTAATAAAATAAGAACAAAAAAATACAAAAACTTATAGAAAAAGCTTAAAACTAATATATATAATCCAAGGGGTGGCAAAATTTAAAACTTCCAAAAAAAAAAAAAATCCTTTTTATAAGAAAAAAATTTAAAAATTTCTATTTTTTATTTAATAAAAATTGAAAATTTTCGGTTTTTTTTTTTTTTAAATTTTTTTTTTTATTATTATTTTTAAATAAAAATTTCCATTTTAAAAAAATAAATAAATTTCGTTTTTTAAAACAAAATTAAAAAAAAATCATTTTTCTTAAATAATTTTTGTTTTTTAAAAATCGTTTTAACAAATAAAATAAAAAAATTCCTTTTTTTTTTTTAAAAAAAAATAAAAATTATTATTTTTGAGAAAAGTATAAAAAAGCTTCCCCAAACTGATAACTGTTTGCGATATGGCTCCACAATGTTCAAAATGTACTAAATTAGCACAATAAAGTTCCAATATGCGGCGAAATGGCCACTCCATTAGTCAACCCCGTCAATTTGATGGAAAACCGATCACATGCCATCCGCGTGAGTTTTTTTGACTTGATCTTCCTACAATGCCCTTATGAAAAATTGTAAAATATTCTTAAAAGTCCGTTGACATGTGTAAGACATTAAGAAGGATGAGCAATTATTTACAAAAATGCCATGCGTTTAGATTGAAGAGTCATTATCTGTGGTCAGTATCCATAGTTGACTGAAGCCAAGAATCTCGCGAATGTTCTTGAGTGTATTTCACCACAACAAGAATGAAATTGCCACTCAATGATGAGGTTTCATCTTCAACTTTAATTGAAAGTTTTAGCCTCTCATAACTAAAAACAACATGATAAATTCAATTCAAAACATAAAATTGAATAAACATACAAAAAGAAACGTACTCAGAGCTCAATAACGACAAAAAGTCGAAAATATTCCCTGAACGACACCTCCAACGTATGTTTTACAAAAGAAAAAATGCTATAAATACTAAAAACCTAGGGTTTCGGCACTGCCAGGTCAACTTGAGTGTGCTCGATTGCATACTAGGTGCGCTCGAGCGTACTTGGGAATTTTTTAAGGCTTATGCGGCATAGTGCATGGGCGTTGCTTGCTTGGGTAAATGCCGGAGTGCACTCGAGCGAGCCTTGCTGGGCTAGAGCGTAGATGTGCTCGAGCGTGGTACTGTGTGCTCGATCCCACTTCTAGAATTTCACTTGTTTCCTACTTCCTTGCAATTTTCACCTTAAAGCCGCCGTTTTCTCTTAATAACCTGCAAAACGCTAAGACACCAAAACTAACAGAAACATCAGAAAATAACAAAACTAAAGGCTTAACAAATGTAAATTAAAGGGCCCAAATATGCAATATTTGGCACTCATCAAATACCCACAAACTTACATTTTGCTAGTCCCTTAGCAAAACAAAATAAAAAACAAAATCAAAGCATGAAACATAAGTCCGCTGTCGTGGGAGAGACGATTGCATTTAGCATATGCAACAAATCTTTTAAACCCCTAGGCATCCCTAGAGGACGAGTGAAGTCTCGTGAGGGTTTAACAGCAATGATACTCACAAACATTTTTAGCACTATGTTATTGACAAACATGAACTTCCACACAAACATATGGTTTTTACATCATAAGGAGGTTTAACAAACTGAACACCACAATCATATCATCAGGACATCCAAAATCACTTCACTCATAGATGGGAAATTTGAGACAACACATGCTCCAATAAGTGCAAAGTGAGACTAACATACAATCATGAGGCTTCAACACATGCTTCATTTTTTTTTTTGTAGGCTGTGCAATGCTCGGCTCCCTTAAGCTTTCTAATCAACCTATGTAACGAGTGTTGGGCTAGTGACTTCTAAATTAGATGGTTTTAGGGCACTAGATGTAGAAACATTCCTAAGGGCTTAATTACTTAAGTCAAAATGCTACGAAGCCAAACTAGCCATATAATCAAATAAATTGAATTTCACATTTTTTTATGCGAACACTCAATGCTTAGGTAAGGCAAGAGGTCCAGTTACTCAATGAGAAACTCAAACTGATATATATATATATATATATATATATATATATATATATATATATATATATATATATATATATATATATAATTTTCAAGCCAAAGTTTCATCAAAATTCATCCTACAAATCTCTAGATACACCCTAATCAATTCAAATCTCATACCTCATATACTCTTTGCTAATGTGCTTGTGATGATCAACTCAAATATGTAAAGTCTCTCTAATCCAACAAATGAGTCGAAAGACTCAGATTTCTAATGACATGCTGTGTTCAAGATGTTAAACAAACCAATGACATGCAAACTATAGTTACAGTGCAACTCATACTCAATCGACAACATAGCACAATTTTTTTTTTCTTTAACACAAAAAAAAAAGCAATGCAAATGGACAGAAATGTCTTTCCCACCTCAAACTAAAATGACACATTGTCCCCAATGTGGCTAGAAATACAATACCGAATGGGTGGCATAAGTCGGGCGTCACATAAGAGAACGTCCCCCCAAACTTGAATGTAAGACACTTGTCCTGAAAAACACAACAAAAACAAAAACAAAACAAGCAAACAAAATCAAATGACAAGGAAAAAAAAAGAATGAGGGTTGCCTCTTACAAAGGCTAAGCTTACAGTCTTCAGCCAAACTCTCCACAGTAGATGACAATCACTCCAATTAATTGGGATCCTTCAATAGTGTCGTCTCAATTTTCGGACTCTTCAATTCCAAGAATGGTTTCAACCTTTGTCCATTTACCTTGAAAGAGTTGCCATTCTTTGGATCCTCAATCTCAATGGCTCCATGAGAAAAAACTGACCGAATAATAAATGGGCCTGTCCATCGAGATTTGAGCTTGCTTGGGAAGAGATGCAGATTTGAATTGTAAAGAAGGACTTTCTGACCAAGTTCAAAAGATCGTCTCAAAATGCTTTGGCCATGAGCCTTTTTTGCCTTGTACAACCTTACATAATCATATGCATTATTTCTTAGCTCCTCTAATTCATTGAGTTGGAGCTTCCATTGTGAGCTAGCTTTGGTAAGATTGAAATTCAGCTGTGTTAGTTCTTGTGTTGGCTTAATTCAGTTCTAAAATGCAGAGGCTACTGTTTACAGGCTCAAAAACTGATATAGAATGCTCAGAATCCAATCTCCACCGTTCATAATGTAGATTCATGTGTTATGAACATCCCTACAAAATTTCAGCTCAATCGGACCATAAACGCCCATTGATCGGAGCTGTTGATCAAGACTGGACAGCATTTCCAGAATGCTGATTGCATGCCCGGTCCGGACAGGCCTTCCCCGGGTCCAGACCGCATTTCCAGAAACTCCATTAACCTGTCCGGACACCCCGTAAGTTTTAGGCCCAAAAACGTGATTTTAAGTGGGTTAGGTCTAGGGTTTTGTCGGGGGTATATATACATCATTATAGAAGAGAGAGGCACAAATTTTCACCCCCAGAGAGTTCGTGTGAGGCTGTGCTTGAGTGATTATTTTGTTGTGAGCCAAATTGATTCCTCTTAGAGGATTTTTGTTAGTTTTGATTGTGTGCTTAATTGAAGTCTATCGAAATGGTCCGATAAAGGAGAATCATGTTGAAGAAGATTGTGAGCGAGGAGACAAGTTAGAGGCTTGTCGATCTTACAGAGTCAAGGTCTTGCAAAGGGTTATAAGTGTTCCTAGTGTCTGTAATCTCTGGATAATCTTTTGATAGTGATTTCCTGGGTTTGGCTGCCCCGGAGAGGTTTTACTTTTAGAACGTTTTCTAAAAGGTTTCCTCTTCGTCACCAAAATCTTTGTGTGTGATTGTTCATATTTTGGTGATTGTTTGCTTTGATAAATATCCATTAATTCAGCATAAAATTGTGATATTTATCTGTTTAGAGTTTTTCAAGCTGCTTGATGGCGCAATATGCTCTGTGCTCTAATTCCATCGGAAGGTGACATGCTTTGCTGTACACAAGAGGAAAGAGAGAAAGGGGGCGAAAGATTTTATGAAATATATATATATATATATATATACATAGAGAGAGAGAGAGAGAGAGAGAGAGAGGTGTGCGTGCGTTATATAACCTAAAATTTTTTTAATTTTTAATTTTTTTTTTTTAACTTTTTAAGTCCAAACGTGGCACAAGGCCACGTCAGACTAGGCGAACGCTAGGACTACCAAAGTCTGCCGTATAACTCTACTCGGTAGAATAACCTAAGAATTCTAGATAATGTTTGATTTGCATTATTTCAATTAAGAGAGATACAAAGAGAAAGAGAGTAATTAATAACTCTTTACCTAATCAAAAGGTGGAACTCAAGGTATCTATGTGGGAGAGTGCTTCGTAATATGCTCTTCATAACAGTCCAAAGTACATTGCACATAATTGGTTTGGTCATGCAATTTTGGCCTTCATCTAAATGCGACGCATTCCAAAAAAGGAACAATTTAGTTTGAATAACCTAAGAATTCATAATGCAGTGAGAAAAACCTTAAAAAATACACCATTCATATTTATGGTCGGGAAATGGAAATGTTGTTATGATAGTTTTACGACTTTCAACAATACTTGTAAGGCAAGTATGTAGTGTTTCTCTCGCTTCATCAACTTTAGAGGGATAAGCAAGCGGGATTGGAGATGAAGACAAAACAAAATGAGGTAAGAACATGTTCATTAGCTTGCACATTAAGGAGAATAAAGATGAGCAATTGCATCATCACCAACATAAGTTTTGTAACATGTTTCGTATTCATTGTTTTTCTCGCACTTTATAAACTTTCTTATTATGAATTTTAATTCATAATAACACTTAAGGCTTAAAAACTTACATTTATATGTGATTGAACAAATTCTGGTTAGAGCAAAAGATTTAACAGTTCTAAATAGACTTATTCTTAAAAAAAAAAAAAAAATTGTTGTTTAACCATTCTAATTTTTAGAAGTATAACCTTTCTATAGTAAATTGACTTTTGGTCAGAGTAAAATTTTTCAAGACACGTGACTTTTAGCAAAACTAACATATACTCATATGAGTGCAATTATTTTTAATAAACAAATGAAGATGGATATAAAAAAATTATGATATATTATATCAACGTACGAATTCAAAATGTTTTGAAGTATTAACTCTAAAAAAAGCATGGTAAATGTTAAATCACAAGTTATCCAAAAAATATTAAATTTAATATGATACAAAATGGTTGATTAATTAATTAATTAATATTCTCTGAGGCGGTGGGTTTATAAATCCATTGGGGTCTCTTGAAAGAGGAAAAGTGCCTTTGTTCATAAAATCATTGTGTTTTTAGATGACTTGTGAATCTTTTCTTGGAAGGTGTAAAAGTGTGTTTTATAGGTCATTTTGATACAAAGGACTCTCCCTAAAGTCCTCTTTTTTTTTTTTTTTTTTTTTTTTTTTTTTTTTTTTTTTTTTTTTTTAATTTTTATTTTATTTTATTTTATTTTATTAAGAATTAAGATATCTGGGGAAGACTAATTAGAAAGACTCAATTCTAAAAAAACAAATTTTACTTCTAAAATTTTTATTTCTTTGGGGATAGTCCAAAAAAAAAAAAAAAAAAAAAAATCCAATTGAGCCTTTTCTAACTAGTAATCTAAATACATGGCCCAAAAGCATTCTAATGAGCCAAAACTCATAAACACGTTATAGCTAAAATTGGGTGTAATTACCTATACCACTTTTTAAGCTCAATACTTAAATTAAATGGATCAAATGTATGTTCTAAGCATGTTCTTATAAAAATTATAAAATCTAAAAATTTCATCAAATCTTTTGAAATTTATGCAAAAACTATGAAATTTCTAAACTATTTTATTAGGATTACGTCTACTTAACATAACATCAATTTTTTGATCATAAAAAACCAGGGCTTATAAGTTTATGACCTAAAAAAAATTTAGTGTTCCTAATCGGGTTTAAATGATAATTTGAAAACTACTATTGTATGAACATCTTATGATTTGCTATGTGTTCTGATAAGTGTTATAAGTTCATGTTTTATATGTAACTACATAAAAGTAGAAACAAGAAATTTTGGCATAAACAGTTGATGTATGACAAACATGATATCATCTATCTTCATGCAAATCCTGATTTATAAACTAGATTAGGCATGTTGAGGTAGGATGGAAGGAATTTGCCAACAATTAAGATAAAAACAATTAGCTATGATACTTATTGACGCAGGATGAACGATGAACAACATATAATAAATAAAGGCTAGCAAAAAAATAATGATAGGTCCCATGTTGAGCAAGGCCTTACCAGCTAACAATGGGTTTTTTTGGCATAGTCTCACCACCAAAGGGAATAAGGGTTCGCTTGGGTTTGCGATTTCAAAAAGTTCAATTCAAAAATAATGATTTTAAAATATGTGATTTAAAAATGTGATTTTTAAAAACACAATTAATCGTTTGGCTAAATCGCGGGTTGGCCTTTAAAATCACAATTTAACCTTTAAAATTCTACGTTTTCAAAAAAATACCGCCTTACCTACGATTTGAAACTGCAAATTTTCAGTGTTCTTAAATCGCAATTTTTTAAAAACACAATCCCAAACAATCCATTTTTGTGCTATTTGGTTTTAAAATGCACTTTTTGTCTATGAAGTCGTAATGCCAAAGCTGTTGGGATCGTTGCGTATGTTTGTGAATGTAAACTTCAAAAATTTTATTTTGACGCAACGGAATAAACACGATCCTCGAATACTTATTTCCATCAAGATGAACATGTTTAGATCTAACGCAAGCATATAAGTTATAATTACTTACATGTAGATTCGACCTCTCCTAAGCATGAGGTTATAGAAGTATTCATTAATTCTTTTGTCGGGTTTGGACTAAGTAATTTAAGTTCCAACATACTTGCAAACTTCATGTATTCGTTCATACTCATCTCGTCTTCTTTGTGTTCTTTGTGAACTTTAAGAACATCTTTATGTTCTTCATCATAATCATGAAGGATTTCTTTAATACTCGATTGTAGATCGAGAACATCAAGATCTTCTATCTATTAGGGTGAAGATTTCTCCATAGGATCTTGTCTTTGATGACTGAAGATGAATGTGAGTGTGGGCTCACAAAGTTTTCTCAAGAACAAGAGAAAAACTAGAAGCAAAACTTTGGAGAGAATTTCTACCCTTCTTGGCCGTGTATACACTCTAAAGGGAGAGTGGAGTTGTGTTCTTGTGTTTCAAAAAAAATCACAAGCTCTAATCCAAAGGTGTAGTTTTGCTCTCAATTGCTCATCTATTTATAATACTAGGAACCCAGAAGAAGAAGCAATTCTAAACCATGTGGGACTGGGATTAGAAATCCTAGTCCATGTAGTGCACGGCCAAGGAGGGGTCCAAATGACCTCCCTTGCCCCTTGAACCACACGGCCATGGGGAGAATTCCCAAGTGCCAATGCTAGGGCTTTTAGCCCTAGCCCACTTCCACTTGGTTTATCACTTGGGGCTGGGTTTTATCCTCAAGCCCAGTGCTCCTTTAATTAACTTTAGCCATTTGGAATTAATTTCATATAGCCTAAAGTTATTTAACAAGCCCAATGAATTAAAATTACAAGCCCAAGACTTATTTTAATTTGTTAGTCTGCATGAATTAAATTATGAGCTTAGTGCTCTATTTAATTCCTATTCTCCAACTAAACGACAAGATTAAATAAATCTTTTGGCCCATGTTTTATTAAAATAAAACATCTCAGTAAATAAATAAATACCTAAGGAATAATATAATTTTCCAGTCAATTTATATCAGTTTAAAGAGGGACCTAAGATAAAATATCATTAGCTTAATAGGCCCGTGAACATATCTTTCAAGATCATATCACACGACACTAATTAATCTCAATTAATTCCACTAAACGATTGTGACTACACTCTAATGATTATTTTTTATTTAATCAATCAATCCTTGTGATGTACTTATTATATATATTACCCCTCCATGAAATTATTCCATAGTTTTACCAAAGTCTTTTTGAACTGTCACTGTGTTCACTACCTCTTTTCCTTGAGTCACTAATTTAAATTCATGATTATCCTTATGTACCTTGTGAGATTACATCTCACCTTGTACATATATAAGTTTTCAATGTAACGATTGAAAACACTCGGACTTGAGCTTTCAAGATAATCTTTTCCATTAAATCTAAAATAAGGGGAATATTCATTTATCTCTTTGTTCTCCGACAAAGGATTTGGATTCCATCTTAAAGTTGATGTTCCCACAATGTTAGATGTGATTACCCAATGTACTGAGTACTATCGATTGATGATAGTAAGTAATCAAAGTAATCAACACTTTCATATTTGAGTTCATTAACTTCTCAGAATTTAGAGTAAATGTTAAGACATCGCACATGTACATCAATTGTTGTAACAACATATACAATTGATGACTCACATGGTCCTCTTCAGTGTATGGCTCAAACTTGCCAATATCCCAGCATACTAACCTCAAGCCTCCCTACTTCTCATGACCTAGATAAGTCACTTGAGTTTATAATGTTAGATGTGTTATAGTCTAGATGGAATTTCTAGTTCCATTTACGACTACGAACAACAAGTTTTATAAGTTGCAAGGATCTTTGCGTATAATCTTCTTTGATACACACATCATCACTCAAATACAATGCATCTTAGGGATCTCACATGCATATAATTGGACAATACACAGTCACATGTATACATGGCATGTAAGAATAAATGTATATGTCTTTTTTTTCTATTAAAAAAACTTTATCCAATCAATTGGAGTTTTGGACACAATTCCCAACAAAATGCACCCTAATAGTTGCACCTCACAAAGAGAAGTTGCATCTCAAACAAAAGTATCTCAGTGAAGCACATAATTTTAAAATTATAACTCTTCATTTATCCACCAAAATAACTACACTTACATCACCTTACAAAGCCAACTTATTGAATAATAGAAACATACTACACAAAGGATTCTACTACGTAGAAAAGGAAGATGACTACTACAGATAGAAATAGGATAAGAAAAACAACACGATTACATTGGAAATTAAAATGGCATAACATTCCTAAAGGCTTGAGACTTCTTTATTGTAATGAATTCTCAAAGGATTGTTGATGTCTGGAAGCATCTCACCGACCCTTGTTGATAAGCTTGAAAATAAACCGATGTTGGTGGTTAACTTCTTGGTGATGTAGTTTGACTATGCATCACACGCGTTTTAAGTTTTGTTGAAGAGATGATGCATGTGATTTCATGCAATTCAAAATAACTTACTATGCTTTCGGGCAATATCTGTATTTCATATATAAAGGATAATTTTATATTATGAAAGAATAATTAGATTTCATATGGTATCATGCTCAACACGATTAAATCTTGAAACTATATGATATTTTTTAATGCAAAAACATGTGGTAATCAAGAATCAGGAACATAGTTGAGTGTTTATGAAAGATTTTGCAAAGAATAACTTACTTAAATGAGCTACTCAATTTTTTCTTGAGAATAACTTATTTGGATCTTTTTCTTTGCAACTTGGTGATGTGATTTCTCAAAAGAAAAATGAAAGTTCTTGAGGTATAGGGGTGGCCGGATTTTCTACAACTTTTAGGTTGGTGTGTTTGTGAAATTTGATGAAAAAAAAATGGAGAGAGAAAGAGAAAGAGTACGACTAAGGGCTTGAAGACTAGGTTTTTTGGTGTTCTCTTGATAAAATGAGATATTAGGGTTTCTATAGAATGTGGCCAATGTAGAAATTTTTTGAAAGAATGAAAATTATGAGCTTATAGACAATGTAGGTAGCATGTAGTAGCTAGAATGTAGGGTTTGTGAAAATAGACCTACTTTGTGGTCCTTTTGAGGTTCATGCCCTTTTCTGTACCCCTTATGTTTCAGTTACTAATTTATACGGCCCTTTCAGAGAGGATCTTTTGCTAGTTAGTTGTATGTTTTGCACAATTATTTTCATTTTAGGTTTGTTATTGGGGAGCCCACCCATTTTTTGGTGTTTAAATCATTGCATCCTTTTTTCTCTTGATTTTATGCATGCGTCTTTTTTCTCTTATGATAAGAAAAATAATTTTCTATGCATACTGGGGAATGCTAAGTATTTTCCTTTTGTTCTTCTAATGTTCTCCTGGTTCTAGGTGGATTTTATTTTCTTAAAATAGGAAAAAACAAACTGTCCCTTATTTTTCTTACTTGGTTTTTTAAAAATAATATACACCTAGGAATATAAGAACATCAGGAAAACACAAGGAGAACACCTAGCATTTTTCATGCATATTTGTACATGGCTGAATTATACATGCTCCTATATGGTATGACGAATTTCAATTTTGAAAAATATATCTCACATGAAATGTTTGGAAGTATATAAAATTATGAGACCATATATAGATGATATATTCTGAACGATGTGTTTTTAAATTTTTTGGGAAACTTTACTTAACCCCCTTGAATTTTCACCACTTTTACAGATAGTGATGTAAGAAAATAACCTGGACTAGAATTGGGGATGTTACAAAAGTAAAATAATCAATATTTAATGTTTTGTGTGAATGAGACTGTATAATTCATAATGAACCTTCTATTGCTTTCTATAATTCCTATGATAATCTATCATGTAACTTTCTTCAAAGTCTTGCAGGAATAGCTCAATCGGTTGGAGACCAAGCCTCATGAAGAGGAGGTCACTAGTTCGAATCCCCCTTCCTCTCCCCCTTTCCCTTTCCTTGTGGGGACATGTCAAAAAAATATAAAATAAACTTTTCTTCAAATTTCAACAATTATGTTCAAATTAAAGGGTTTGAGATTTGTCATATTAGCATTTATTGTTTATGTATTTATTATATTTTAAAAGAATAAAATACCAATATGATAAATTTCAATCATTTAATTTGAAAATAATTGTTGACATTTGAGAAAATATGTTTGGTAGAATAACATGATAATTCTAAATAATGTTTAATGTGCATTGCTTCAATTAAGAGAGATACAAAGAGAAAGAGAGTAATCAATAACTCTTTACCTGATAAAAATCTGGAACTCAAGGTGTCTCTGTAGGAGAGTGCTTTAGAACATGCCTTTCGTGACAATCCAAAATACATTGCACGTAATAGTTTTGTTCACGCACTTTTGCGAAGCACTTGATTTCGAGGCATTTCCAGAAAGGAGCCATAAATAGCTCATGAACAAAAAGGAATTTAGTAAAGCAGTCAGAAAAACCTTCAATAATACACACTTCATATTTATGGTCGAGAGATGGTTGTTCTGATATTTTTACAACTTTCAACTATACTTGTAAGACAAGTATGCGTTGTTTTTCCCACTTCATCAACTTTAGAGGAATAAAGAATTGGGATTGGAGGTGAAGACGAACAAAATGAGGCAGGGGCAAGGGCATTGGCTTGCACATCATGAAGAATAAGGATAAGCAATTCCATCATCACCAACGTAAGTTTTGTAACACGTTTCGTATCCATCCTTTTTCTCACACTTTAGAAACTTTCTTATTGTGAATTTTAATTGAAAATAACACTTCAGGTTTAAAAGCTTACATTTATATATGAGTGAAGCAACTTTTAGTTAGAGCAAAATGTTTAACACTTCCGAATAGACTTATTCTTAAAAGTGATCTTATTAAAAAAAAAAAAATTGTTTAATAGTTCTAATTTTTAGAAGTATAACCTTTCAATAGTCAAGTGACTTTTGGGTAGATCAAATTTTTTCGAGATAATATTTAATTTAACATGAGACTTTTTTAGCAAAACTAATGTATACTAATAAGAGTGCATTTATTTTTTAACAAACAAATGATGATGGATGGTTAGATAATTATGATATATAATTCCCCTTCTTGTCAAATCGTATCACACTTTTCATCAGCGATGCTTTTAGAAATACCTGTTTGCCAATCTCAAACTCTTGCTTGCGGTGAAGCTTATTTGCATATCTCTTTGGTCAACTCTGAGCAATTGGGCTCCTCTTTTGAATAAGTGCAACTTTCTCTTCTACGTCATGCACCATTTTAGTCCTAACAGCTGTCTCTTGCAGAATTCATCCCAATACAACGACGATCTACACTTGTATCCATATAGAGATAGTTGACTAAAAACTATTATTGTTATAAGCAAACTCAACTAAAGGTAATAATCGAATCTAATTGCCTTTAAATCCGAGTAAGCATAACCTTATCATATCCTTAAGGATTTTGATGGTCTTTTCGGATTGGCCATCAATTTGCGGATGCTGTGATAATATTTAGCTTGGTCCCCATTGCTTCATGTTGCCTCTTCCAAAACTTTGACGTACACCGAGCATCTTGGTCAAAAACTATAGAGACATGTACTTCATGTAACCCGACTATCTCTTGAACATATAACTTTGCCCATTTTTCAATTGATTTTGTAATCTTTAATGAACAAAATGAGAAGTTTTAGTAAGTTTGTCGACTATCACCTATGTAGGATCTTTTTCGCTTGGTGCTCTTGGCAAGAACAAAACAAAGTCCATCTCGATCTAATCCTACTTGTACTCTGGTATTTCTAGCAGTTAAAGTTGCCATGCTGGTAGGGCTATAATCAAGCTGAGTCAAGCCGAGTATTGAATTTTCAATCTCGATTCATTTAATTATTTTTTTGCACTCGAGCAAAGCTCGAGCTTATTACCAAACTAGATAATAAGTTCAAGCTTTATTCATTTACTTTTTGAACGAGCTTGAGCTTGTTCACGAGCTACTCAATAAATTTATTAATTTTATATAGAGAGTAAATTTTGTGATTTTTTTTTTTTTTTTAAAACTCAATACTTATTATTAGTTATTTAATTATGGTTAAGATTTATTGTTTGAGTACTTCTCCTTAATAAGGGATGCCCAATACGTTGAATATTTAATTGAAATGAGAGGTAAATGACGAATACAAGGTTCAAAATCATGACCTATGCCCTCATACCATGTGAAATCTTGAGTTATACCAAAATATTAGACCGAAAGAAAATAATTGATTCAATTACTTAATTAATATTCTAATAGTAAACACGCCATATAAGAATATATGAAATTTGAACTATCTAGAAAGACATTTTATATTAAAGGTACTACTCAAAACCATATGTTTTTAGAAAAGAAAAACTATAGAGAACAATGGAGTACTTTAAACTATGAAAAGACATATATATGAAGAAAATATAATAGAACAACCGGATCATAGTAGGATATATGGCTTACTTTGGATGGGAAATATGTGTATTGATTGCATATAGAAAGTTTTATTTAAAGGGAGAGTTGTTATAAAGTAGTATCTATTACCTGAGCAATATAAATTATAAATTTAAGTACCTTTTTTTTTTTTTTTTTTATTAATTAGAAAAGCAAAATATTGTCCCCTAATTAGGTTTATAAGCTTCTAAATATTTCATTTTTATAAAAATTCTCTAGGCTTAGAAGAGTCAATTTTTGTTTTGTGAACATGACCTTAAAGAAAGTTTTCTTTAAATTAAGAGTAGTTTAAGAATAGAACCTTTTGATAGAGTAAGATAGACCATAAGTTAAATGGTCTTCGTTTTGAAGAATACAAAATTTCTTTGCTAAGGGTCATGAGCTTCCAAGTTACTATGTAATTAATAAGTGATTTTTATGAATAATTCTCTAAACCTCGAAGGGTCAATAGTTATTCATATGAACATATGAAGAGGTACCATCTAAGAGTTTCAATATATTGAATGGCAAAGATTACAAGGATCGTATTCTACCTCTAATCACCAAATAATAAAAAACATGGAACTAAGTAAATTTAACAATATAAATCAAGCGCAATGGAATTTAAATAACATCACAAACACAATACAAGATTTGTTTACGAAGTGCAAAACCCTTTGAACACATCAAAGGTAAAAACCACTACGGGGCAACCAAACTAGGGAAATAACTAAATAAAGATTTAGAGTTACAGACCACACGAAACTCACGACCCTTAAGGACCTCTAGACTTAGAAAGAACAATAAGCTTCCTAGCTTGTCTCCATCGTGAACATCTTCATGGAGTTCATTTTCCCACCGACCCTTCGATATACTTCTTTCTTCAAGTAACCAAACCGATAATCTTGTGTAGATGAACGAACAAGGCAACATGCCAAATCAAGAACAAAGGATAGCCTGAAGCTTTATCATGCCCTCTCTTGAACAAATACTCCCAAGACACAGTGCCCGATGAGAAACTTTGACACTGCACAGAGAAAAATCTTCCCAAAAAAGTCTGCAGTGAACAGTGATAGTAAAATCCTTTTATAGACAGATATTTTACTCTTTACGTCGTAACGGGACTCATTTCTTGTTAAGACGAGATGAACAAAACCATAGATTTGAGAAATCCACATCTTAACGGGAAAGCAGTTGCATTATGACAAGAAGAACAAACGTCTCATCCACGTTACATGTCCCGTCCTAATCCTCCATCTGACGAGAAAACAGGGAGTCTATTAGGCTTTAGGTTGGCCATATTCAATGATATTTCTTGTATGTTTATGTGTTTAAAACTTTGTTGAGCCATGGGGAGTTGAGTCTAAGGTTTTTAGGGTTTCTTGCAATGTTCCTTGTTTTCCCGTTAGAAGTACTGTTGTAAGTTTTAAAATGATACTCGAAAGTGCACAAGTCATGTGCAGTACAATTTATGCAAGTGCGAGGTCGATCTACAGGGAATTGTGTCATGAAATTTAAGGAAAAATTACATTTTACCCCCCAAAGTTTGGAGCAATTTGCAATTCGTCCTCCAAAGTTTCAATTTTGGCATTCCACCCCCCAAAGTTTTAAATTTTTGCAATTCGACCAATATTATCCCAAAATTCCCATATTGTTCCTATTTTTTGAGAATCCAGGCTATTCAGGAAGAATCGCAGCAATTCCCCAATCCTAACGAAGTAGTTCCTCCATAATCCAATGAACAACAACAATTACTTAGGATCAATTTGCGAATTTGTGGCACCGTAGTAGAATCATTTTATTTTTTATTTTTATTTTATATTAAAAAAAAAAAAACAAATTTGGGGGTGGAAAAATGGCCAGAGGCCACATTTTTTTTTTTGAAATTTTTTTTTTATAAAAAATTAGGGGCAATATGGGAAGTTTTGGGTACAATTAGTCAAATTGCAAAAAATTGGAACTTTTGGGGGAGGGGGGGTGGATTGCCAAAATTGAAACTTTGGAGGTCGAATTGCAAATCGCTCCAAACTTTGGAGGGGGAGGGGGGTCAAATATAATTTTCCCGAAATTTAATCTCTATCTAAGAGCTTGTTAGGGATTGCGGTAGAAAATAGAGCTTTTGCTTGTGGGCTTTTGTCAAAAGTGATGTTATTGAAAAACTGTTTACATGTTTGATAACTGCATGTCTTAAGTGCTTTTTTGATGTTACTGATGTTTGATAACAAAACTAAAAAAGTACTTTTAGTTGCAAAAATGACAATAAAGGACATGTAATGATTTTTTTAGTATAGGCTAAAAAAAATCATTACGTGACACCAAATATATGTGCTTTTACGTGAAATCATGACATGTTGGTAATGACAAAGGTAATGA